>NC_061115.1:49828305-49920192 GCF_002878395.1 Capsicum annuum
ACTATTAGTATGGTGTCCATGTTGATATTTTCACTGATCATAAGAGTTTGCAGGATGTGTTTTCCCAAAGTGAATTGAATCTTAGGCAAATGCAATGGCTATAATTGTTAAAGGACCTTGATATAAGTGTACTGTACCATTCGGGCAAGGCCAATGTTATGGCGGATACCCTAAGTAGAGTGTCCATGGGTAGTGTTTTGCATGTGGTAGAAGGTAAGAAAGAGTTGGCTCATAACGTAAATCGTTTTGCTAGATTGGGGATTAGATTGTTTGACTTTGCTGAAGGTAGTATAGGGGTTCAGAGTAGTTCTGAATCCTCCTTGGTTTCGAAAGTGAAGGAAAAGCAATACTTAGATGCTAGTTTGGTTAGACTGAAGGAGTCAGTTAACGACCAAAAAGTAGAGGTTTTCTCCCAAGGGGGAGATGGTGTGTTGAGACTGCAAGGTAGATTGTGTGTCCCCAATGTTGATGATCTGAGATAGAGGATTATGGCTGAAGCGCACGGGGCACGATATTCTATTCATCTTGGTGCCACCAAGATGTACTGAGACTTGCGGGAAATCTATTGGTGGAGTAGCAAGAAAAAAGATATAGCAGCGTTTATACCTAAGTGTGCAACATGCCAACAGGTTAAAGTTGAACACCAAAGACCTGGTGGTATGATGCAAGAGTTTAGTATTCCCACCTGGAAATGGGAAGAGATAAATATGGACTTCGTGATTGGTTTACCTCATTTCCGATGCCATCATGATTCCATTTGGGTTGTGGTTCATAGGTTGACTAAGTCTTCTCATTTCGGTTGATAAGTTGACTAAGTCTTCTCATTTCTTGCCTATTCATACTTCATATACTGCTGAGGATTATGCTAGATTGTATATCTGAGAGCTAGTCAGCTTGCATGGAGTTCCCTTGTCTATTATTTCGGATAGGGGTACTCAGTTCACATCGTAATTTTGGAAAGCTTTTTAGAAGGGTCTTGGTACCCAAGTGCTTTTGAGTTCTGCTTTTCATCCGCAGACCGATGGTCAGGCTGAGCGAACCATCCAGACCTTAAAGGATATGTTGAGAGCTTGTGCACTTGACTTTAAGGGAAGTTGGGATGATCACTTACCGTTGATAGAGTTTGCTTACAATAATAGTTTCCACTCTAGTATTAGCATGGCTCCATTTGAAGCCTTATATGAGAGGAAGTGTAGATCAACCATAGGTTGGTTCGAGGTGGGTGAAGCGGCTGTGAGTGGTCCTAATTCGGCATTTAAGGCTATGGCAAAAAGTTAAGTTGATTAGGAAAACGTGTAAAACTGCGCAGAGTCGTGAGAATTCATATGCGGATGTTAGAAGGAGAGACCTTAAGTTTGAAGTTAGTGACCTAATGTATCTGAAAATTTCACCTATGAGGGGGGTGAAGAGATTCAGAAAGAAGGGGAAGCTTATTCCCTGTTATGTTGGTCCTTACAAAATTCTTAGCCATGTTGGTATGGTAGCTTATGAGGTTGAGTTGCCTTCCGAGTTGTCCTCTGTTCATCCAATATTCCATGTCTCCATGCTTAGAAAGCATATTAGCGATGTTGTGGTTATGGATTCCTCTGTGAGTGCTGACATTCAAGAAAATCTTTCTTTTGATGAGATTCCTATTGAGATTCTTGATTTCAATGTCCGAAGACTAAGGAACAAAGAAGTTCCCATGGTCAAGGTGTTGTGGAGAAACTAATCTGTTGAGGGTGCAACTTGGGAAGCTGAGGCGGATATGCGATCCAAGTACCCGCACCTATTTTCCGCGAACTCCAATCAAGCTGAAGGTACCATTCTTTCCTAAATCATGCACTTTTGATAAAAGTTGCAGCAATTCAGCTGTCATTTATTATGTGTTCAACTGTAGTTTCTTGAATTTATGCATTTTATGTTGCATTCGGAGTGAGATGCGATGTGGTGATGAGTCTAACGAATGGTTTCAGCTGTATGCTCTATTCCCTATCTAATCTTGGCATATCTAGTGTAATTCTAGGATGAATGTTTCCAACGGGGGGATGATGTAATACCCCGGGAAATTTTTCGTTGAAATTTTGTGCGTAAATGTGTTGGGTTCTATCTTCTAGAATGAATTATAAATTTTTTGTGCGGAACGTCTCACATTATGACACACCATTACGTAGAGTATAAAATAATCTTTCCAACAATATGAGGATCATCCAAAACGGACACCCGAGCGACGAGTTATGAACATTCCGATCAAACTGTGAATAGTAGTGAATAGTAAAACATGTAGGAAAAAGTACTGAGGCCTAGCGAATTTTTGCTCCAATTTTAATGATCCTAACTCCTTGAACATAACGATCTGAGTGATCTACTATATATTAATGGAAAGCTCTGCGAGTCCTCTTTCCAATGAAATTAGTTTCATCCAATTTGTCTGTCCGAACAAAATGTTATGGCCGATCTACTTCAGCCTATCAAAAGCGAATTTTTGGATCAACTTCAAAAGATCATAACTCCTTGTAGACAATAATCTGGGTGAGATACTATATATCAACGGAAATATATGAGAGTCCTCTTTCTAATGAAATTAGTTTCATCTAATTTGGATATCGGAGTAAAACGTTATGGTTGATCTACTTTAGACTATCAAAATAGTCCACCAAAGGACATATTCGAGAATTTTTTAATTTTTAGGGGCATTTTGGTCATTTCCCCTCACCCAAAATCCATCCAAATCCTATATTAAAGCCTATTAGAAGCATTATATATTATATTTCATCAAATTCCCTCAAAAACAAAACCCTAAGCTCCTACATCCAACTTCAAGAAACTCTAAAGTTCAAAATTAATTCTGCAAATTTATTCAAGATTCCAAGTTCCTAATTCAAGAACTTCATGAACCTCCAAAGTTCACCATTAATTCTGTAAATTTATTCAAGATTCGAAGTTCCTAGTTCAAGAACCCCAAGAACCATCATTCAAAGGCACGATTAACATCTCAAAAATGAGTATCGATCTAAAGTTCATCATTCAAGGTATGTGGGGTTTTTCAGTAGAAACTCTCTTTCGTTCTTGTGCCCAAAAGTAATTTTCTTTACAAAGGCATGATTTTTATTTGATTTTACGAATTTGAAGCATGAACCCATATCTTATGATGATTATTATGAAATCTTGATGTTTATGATTTTGAAAGATGAATTTACATGTGTAGAGACATAAAGCATGAATGTTGAATAATATTTATCATGATTTTGATATTTGGGTCGTGCATCCCCATTGGAAATTGTGTTTTCTTAGAAAGTGTGTGTTATAAGCATGTTGATGTTGAATATTTGAGATATTTTGAATGATTTGACCTTTTGGTCTTAGTGGAGTTGTTTTGAACTCGAGTGTGAAAGAAATCCACAATGTGGTTGATATTGATAGATGAGAAGCATGATAGTTCCCGATGTATATTTATATATTACTGAAATTGTTTTGTTGCGGATTGTATTTGAAAAGATCTGAGCTAAGTTTGGGAGAAATCTTTAGCACCGAGTAGGAGGTATAAAGCGAGCTTACTTTCCTAGAACTACGTGTCCCCGTAGGAGTGAGCTAGAGGCTTATTTATGTAGTGATCACTAGTTTATGTGGATTTGATATCGATAGTCCTACTCCGATGGCAAGGATAGGCCGGCTCTACCCAACGTGAGCTGTACGTTGGACTCCATGTAGCTCATATGGTTTATGTCAGTTATAGGATCTCCCAGTGTGTGTGTGTTTCCTTGTGTCTATGGTGAATGGTGAATTGGTTTGAAATTGGATTTGTGAAAGTTATTCTTTCGAAAGATTTAAATGATATTTACATTATAAGAATTAATATTCTTGACGAACTGAAAGTGATTGACAAATTATATGATGACTCACATATGTTATTGTTCTAATTTCATCCTCTCATGATTATGATGATTTTCTTTGGGCTATGTGAGTCTTTCATACATCATGCATATTTTTTATAAATATTTATGATGATGACGTTTATACAACTGCATACACCCCCATATACTCGGTTTCTTTCCATGGTACTGACCCATATCTTCGGATGTGGGCTGCATTTTCTCAGAATGTAGGTTCAGGTGCTCAGTTCCAGGTTCGATAGTGATTCTCTGGGCACGCTGTTCTACATCCTCTGTTGTGGTGAGTCCTCATATTCTGAGGACATGATGTCTGATGTTGGTTTCATGGAATCATTTACATTTGATAACTGAGTATGAGTCAGTTGGGGTATGTCTCAATGGCTCGCTGGTTTTATTGATTTTCTTAGAGGCTTATCAGACTAGTATAGATGTTGGGAGTTGACTAATAAGTCATATTTTATTATCTTTTTGAAACTCTTTTATTCTTGGATGATGATTACTCTGTTGATATTTGAGGGTTATTTATGGAAACCCTATTAATTTGTGTTGAACTGAATGAAAATGGCTCAAAGGGTTAGCTTGGGGCTACTCGTAGCCTCAAGCACCGTGTGACGCTCCAGGACCTATTTTTCTGGGCGTTACAATATGTTCGATCTACAAAGCATACCATGGCTAAAAGGAAAATAAGTACGACAAAGAAATACAAGGTGGCATTGCATGCCCAACTACAACTAATAACATCACACTATCCTTAATGTGAAAAACAAAACAAAATAAAAATTAAAAAAGTGAAAAACTTGCTATTTGTGTAGTTATTGTAGTGCTTGATAGAGTGTTTTACTTGTAGAAGTAGTGTTACAGTCTTTCTTATATGGTGCTTATGTGAAGAATTTTTCAATGATGATCAAGGCTTCAAGTGTAGGGTGATGATCTTAGGTGGATTTATATACCTAAGTATCATAATCAACGTTTGCTTAGCCTTATTTTGAGTGTTTATTGTTTGATTAATGAGATTATATTAATATAATTAAGCATATATGTTTAAAATACTTGATTATAATGTTTAAGGTGTGTCTCAAACAAGTTTTAGAATACGTTTGGTCACTTAGAGTTTAGACGAGAAAACTAGTGTTACTAGCTTGAGCTATGTGTTGTTCTAGTTTATCTCAATAGATTCTAGGGTGTGTAATGAGTTATTAAGCGTATAATTGTGTAAAAATGTGTTGAATAAAATTTTTATAGTGTTTAAAGTTTAATATAAGAAATCTAAGAGCCAAAAATATCAAAGAGTTTAGACGACGAACCAGTTGCTTTAGCTTGAGCTATGCTTGGTTTTAGTCTACTTGTTTGAACTCTGTTGTGTTTAATAAACTAATTATTATTTTTTGATGTTATATAATACCATGTATGATGTTAATATCATTGTTAGGAATCTAAAAAGGCTGAAATTTAAGTGGAAAGACACCTAAGAAGTGAGGAATGCAAAGGCCAAAGGAATGAGCAATCGATGACGAAATTGGACTTTAGAACATGGGTGTGTAGCGCCCTTGGAACTCCGAGAAAAGGGAGTTCAGTGACCTTATACAAAAATTAAATGTGTCCCAAATAGTGTTCATGTGCTTTGATGGCATTTCACTCCCTAAATACAGAGCAACACCAGTGTGGCATGCCTGAGGCACCAAAACAGACAGCTTTTGTCGTTATATAAATAGGACACTTGGGACTTGTTGTAAACACCTTTGAAAAACTTTTTGGGCTTGAAATACACCTGATGAGGAATCAATGAGGGCTATTAATATTTTCTTTAGTTTACTTTTTTTTTATACATAAATTTCTTAATTCCAATTTGTTGTACGACCATGAGCGGCTAAACACCCTCATCTAGGGTTGAGGCCAAGAACATGATTAATTGTACATATATTTGAGTTGGTTGATGTTATTTATACTTATTTTTTGTTCATATATCATTTTATTTACCATTCTAGCAATTTTCAACTATTTGAATAAATATATATTTCTATTGTGAGCTCGAAAGGAGGAATAATGGATTAGAATGTGGGATGTATGGAGTAGGATCATAATCATTCAAGGGCTTGAAGTTAAGATTTGTGTTAAGGATAGGAATATACCTAATTAGACCTATTTGTTTCATATAAAGTATGAAATATAAATGTGTTTAACTTAGTACTCACATCCTAGCTCAATGATGTAGTTGTGGGGAAAAGTTAGATAAATTATTAAAGGTTCGGAAGAACATGGTCAGGTTATCAACCTCTTTAACCAACAACCAAGATAATTAACTAAACTATCGAGATTATTTAGCTAAGTATGATTGTTTGTAGTGCTTTATCCCTAGGTTTCTCCCTATTGTAGTTCAAGTACTTTAAATTACCGAATTGTTTGCAGTTACTTAAATTCCCAAACATTTTTGGTTACTTTTCACATTTGTTTAATTTTTGTAGTAAGATGATAATTAGATCGTTATTGAGCAAAAGTCCCTATGGGATCGATACTTAGCTTTCATAATCCACATTACTACCTGGGAGACAACATACACTGGTGTGTGTGCTATCACTCATGTCATACCCTTATTAGTGATTCTTTTGGGACTTTGGTGAGAATGAATATTTAGCTAGTATGATAGTTTGGTATTGGGAGTTGATGTAATTTTTGTTAAAATCTGGTGGTTTATTGTTATAGTTTACTTATATGTTGTAGTGGTATAGCATATGGGTATGGTCTATTCTTATGAGTTTCGATTCAAGTCTGGCAATTGATAAAGATATTGATGATATGATTCCCAGTTCAAGTCCGACAATTAATTATGACGATGATTCATATATGAGTCTCAATTCATGTTCGGCATTTGATGATGATGTTGATAATATGAGTTTTGTTTCAAGTTTTACAAATGATGGTAATGATGATGATACTATTGAGTTATGATTCAAGTCTAGCGTTTTAGGGTTATTTATGATATGATATGGTTCAGATGGATTCTTGATTATGGAATGGTAATAGGTAATTTATGCTTATTGTGTTATGTACTTTCCTTGATTGTACCCTCCAGGCTTATGGGGCCCTATGTTGGGTTATTTACTTGTCCATATTTATTGGCTTATGGAGAAAAATTTTGCAGTTATAATTGCATGATCTTTACATTACCATTCCGAATTTATTTATTTAGTCATGTACAATAGTTTTGGAGCTTATTTCCAAGTTTTCCCTATTACCTTGACTTAGTTTACTTTATCTTGTATCTTATCATAGTTATATCATGATTTAGCTCAGTCGTTCAATGATACCTACTGAGTACCCATGGTTTTTGTACTCATACTACACATTTGTACATTTTGGTGCATATAGTACTAGCTACCACCGTTTATGTGAGGCTTGGGTGGGGTTGATTTAGAAATTCAGTGAGCTCTTGGAGTAAGAGTTACCCGTTTTCCTTCTACTTATCACTGTCAAGTTTTACATTTTCAAGACAGATTGTATCAACTATTCAGTACTTATGGTTCATTCTTAGTAGCTTTATATCAACATTACTGAGTCTTTGGATAGTTGTTGAACCTTTATCTATCAAGTGGACTATTATGATGGCTTTATTGTTGTTTTAAGCCTTAAATTGTTGATTTCCAGCCTTTAGGCCATTTAACACCATGTTTTCCCATTATTCCTAGCTTCGGGTGATGTCTTGCCTACCTATTGGCGGGATAAAGTAGGTGTCATCATGACATATAGCCGGGTCATAACCTTTCACCTGTTAGCCAATTTGAACCTGCAAAGACTTTAAAATAAGGAATTAGTTCTAAAAGCCAAATGAAATATTCGGTATCCAAAAAATTAGTTCTATCAAGTCATAAATGACATAGGCCAGATATTGGAAAGATCTAAACATTTAAAATGTGTGGAAATACAAAAAATTACCTGGAGAGTCATTACACTTAGCATCTCCTTGAAGTTGAAGGGTAACGAAAGCAACTCCACATCTCTCTACAACTCCTATCTTGTGGATTATCTTATAGCATTCGATGATAAACTCATATATATCCTCATTCATTCCACGTAATATCAAACTCGTTATCTTTACAAAATTATATAATAGATCAGGCTTATATCTGGTCATCACTTGTAATACCCCATATTTCCTTAGGTTAAGATTAACTCTCAGTCCATGAGTTATCCAATATAAAAATTTTTAAATACTCAGTCTTTTTCAGTTTAGAGCCAACCATTGTGTAGAAAATTGAATTATCTTTCCAATGATATAAAATTCGCCTAAATCCGATAATCGGGTAAGAAGTTATGGCCATTTTAAGTTCCAGTCGTTAAACACCATCATTCAGGCCAGTAGTGCATTGCGGAGTATGTCAAAATGGTAATTGTTAGTTACCAGTGAGGTACCACGATACCAGAGCGTTGAGCTACAACTTATTTTCATATTTGTCAATTTCTAGTATACCAACGCTATCCCACCGCATCGCGGTGAACTTCCAGGTTGCATCTAAGGTGGCAACGCGATACCACTGCGCCGCGCCATCAGCCACATTCCTAGTTGGAAATTTCCAGTGGCCCGACATAATTATCGCACATCCCACCAAGGGCCCAACAACAACAACAACAGCAACAAGCCTAGTGTATTTCCACATAGTGGGGTCTGGGGGGTAAGATGTACGCAGACCATACCCAAATTGGAAAATTTTAATGAAAAATAAATGTTTCATCCAGGGTTAAATTAGTCTTTTCTGATGATTTTATTCTACCCAGGCGTGAGATTAAAGACCTAAAAACGTTTTAAACCATTTATTTTTTAACTTTTCCCCAAATCAACAAGCTCTCTTTCTTAAATAACAAAACCCTAGATTCAAGAATCAAGGTCAAAACTCAAGAATTTCTTCAAGCACCTTCAAGAATTAACTTTCCAAGGTATGTTAGATGTTCATCTTTGGGTTCCTTTCACCCATAGAGTCCACGAATCCATTTTCAAACTATAAGCTTGCTAAATAATGAAATTCTATGCTTGAATTGAATTGAATTAATGTTCATGTTATTGTTGGATTTTAGTATATGATTAAATTACAAGCTTTTATGAAATTAATATTTTTATGTGTTGAATTACATGATCTTCATGATAAACCCTTCAATTTACAAGTTCATTTATATAGCCATTACAACTATATGTGTTGATTATTGTATGATCTAAGCAAATCCCCATGTGTTTGATAAAATGCCTATGTGAATGAAATAGTGCCATTATAACATGATAGCATGTATTCTTCGTTCATGTATGAGTAAATGCATTACAAGTGTTTGCTTAAATGTCTCAATGAGTGGATTGTGATCAAGTAGCCATTATTATGTTTTCAAGATTATGCTATGCTTTACTTTTCATGCTATCGAGTCTTGAGGGTATTTAATACCCAATAATTTAGCTGTTTACCTATAGCCAGTGTTAGTTACAAAATAGTATCAGTCATGTCACGATTAGTAGTACTCACTGTCAATTACAGAGATCAGTAGAACTCAGTAAGTTACAAAACTCAAGAAAACTCAGCTTACTCTATCTCAGTCCTGTCCAGTTCTGAATACTCAGTTCAGTGTCTTTCAATTGGGAGTAGGATTCAGCACCCAGTGAACCTAAGGATGGGGGCTCACCTACCAGTAGAGGGTGTGACCCTTAGAAACAATCATGGCATTCCAAAACTACGTAGCCAGCGTAGGTTGAGACTTTAACCTACCAGTTGAGGGTTGATGAGGTGTTTTAACCTGCTAGATGAGGGTTCCACCATTCTCATTAGAGTACCTATCAGATGACAGTAACTTTCAGCTTGTCTTTACTCGTGGCACAGTACTTACACCCTTTTATTTGGGGTTACAGATTGGACCCCAACTCAGTTATCTTATCTCATTTGAGGCATGTCGGTTAAATTATTACCTCCTACAGTTTCAGTTTCAGTTCCAATCTTTAGAATAGAACTCAGTTCAGTTCTACAGAATCAGGACTATCAGATAAAGTCAATTAGTATCAGTAACTCAGTTATCAAAAATTTTAGATTATCAATTACTTTGAATAAAAACTCAATACTTAGCTTTAGAAAATCTTAGTTACAGTATATATATATGCACAGTATTGCGTGCTCAGTATTTGCAGTAGTTTAGATTATCCATGTACTCTCATGCTCAGTTTCTCTATATCATTCAGTCTGTTATTGTTCATGCATATGAACCCTTGCATTTAGCGTTACCTCATCTAGCATACCAGTACATTCAGCATATTGACGTATACTCTTTTTTTGTGCTATGATGTCTTATATCATTGGTTTGAACGCTCAGGTTCCTAACTGTGTATTGATAGATCCAAATTCAGCCAGCAGTAGATTTAGTAGCAAGTCCTCATATATCGAGGATATTCTTTTATTTTATTATTACATTAGACTCATTATTTCAGTAGATGGAGTTAGTTGGGGGATTGCCCCATCTATTTCACTATCAGACAGTTTCAAATTAGAGGTTTTTCAGACTAGTTTTCAGACAATGTTTAGTTTTACAGATTATTATTTTAGTTAATACACTTTATTAGTATTTACAAATTTTGAACCTTATGGCATTTCAATCTATCTTTTCATATTTATTAAAGTATCATGTTTCAGTGACCATAATAGATATCAGTCACGGGTTAGCATATGGTCCTTTGAGGTTGTAAGCACCGTGTAGCGTCTGGGGTATAGACTCAGGGCATTAAAAACTTGGTATTAGAGCTTAAGGTTCAACAGTGTCCTAGGAAACCTGAAAGCCACATCTAGTAGAGTCTTGTGCATGGGTGTGTAGCGCATCGCACTTATGGACAGAAGGCTATAAGATGTTTTGGGAAAGGTTTCCCTTCTTTTAGTATTTATGTCATGCGAGTGAGCATGAGTTCAAGTTAAACTCTCAGTCCAATTCTTTTTTCCTTCCATTTACAAAACATGCCTCCCAAAAAGACTAATAAAAGAAGAATCGGGAATCAATCAGCACCTCAATCCATTCAGGCAGATCCCCTGGATATGTATGTCTCTTATGCAGAATTCAAAGCTGCATTTACTACTCTAGCCAACTCTATAATAGCCCAGAATGAATGGCTAGCTATTTTTCAGGCCAACCCTGTGGCCAATACTGCTGCATCCAGGATTCAAGACTTCACCCGAATGAATCCTCCCTTATTCTCAAGATCTAAGTCAAAAGGGGATCCACAGGAATTCCTTGATTAGGTTCAGAAAGTCATAAACATCATGGGAGTGACTTCTAGTGAGAGTGCTAAGCTAGTTGCCTATCAGCTATAAGATGTAGCTCATACGTGGTTTAAGCAGTAGAAGGTAGACAAGGGCAGAGATGTAGAGCCCTTAGATTGGGAACAGTTTGCCACTACCTTCCTAGATATATTCTTTTCCTTAGAGCTGAGAGAAACCAAGGTGTTAGAGTTCATCAGCCTTAGGCAAGGCAGTATGAGTATGGAAGATTATTCCCTTAAGTTTACTCAGTTAGCCAGGTATGCTCCACATGTAGTGGCAGACAGTAGGTCTAGAATAAGCAAGTTCATATCTAGGGTGTCAAATAGTGTTGTTAAGGAGTACAGAACATCAATGTTGATTAAGGAGATGGACATATCAATGCTCATGGTCCATGCTCAGCAGATAGAAGAGGATAAGATCATAGAGAGAGAGAGAGAGGTAGAAAAAGAAAGCTTGAATAGGTAGCTTAAATTTTAATCAACCTAAGTCAAAGGTTGGTAATCGTTTCCAGATTTTCCCAAAGTATCTCCGTCCTCAGCTATTGCTCCAGTTCCTAAGTTTAGAAATGGTAATAAAGATAGAGCACTAGGCTCAAAATCAGTGCTCGAACAAATCCTCTGTGTCAACAATATGGCAGAAACCAACAGGGTATCTGTAGAGCTGGCAGTGACATTTGATTTGGGTGTGGCAAACCATGCCACAGAATCAGGGATTATCTTTAGTCAGGTTCTCAGGGTCATTATAATCATCCTTCGGCTCCATCAAGTCACCCAAATCAGCAGGGTACCGCTTTTGGTGCCACCAATGGGCAACGCCCAAGCAGACTCTATGCACTTCAATCCAGACAAAATTAGGAAAGTTCTTCTGATTTAGTCAAGAGTATGTTATAGTTATTTCATTTACATATTTATGCCTTATTAGATCCAGGAGATTCTCTGTCATTCATAACTCCTTACATAGCAGTCGACTTTAAAGTCAAATTAGAAGTCTTAATAGAACCATTCTTAGTCTTTACACCAGTGGGTCAGTGTATCATAGCCTGGAACATATACAGGAACTATCCGGTTATGATATCTCAGAAAGTCACTTCATCAGACTTAGTAAAGTTAGAGATAAAAGATTTCAATGTCATTGTTGGGATGGATTGTCGCCATTCATGCTATGCCTCAGTTTATTATAGAAGAGAATTGTTCATTTTCAGTTTCTAAATGAACCAATCCTTGAATGGAGGGGTAGTACTACAGTGCTTAAGGGTCAGTTAATTTCATACCTTACAGCGAGAAAAATGATATCCAAGGGGTGTGTCTATCATCTTGTGTGAGTCAAGGACTCTAATGCAGAAACTCCCCGTCTTGAGTTAGTTCCAGTAGTATATGAATTCTTAGATGTATTTCCCGAAGATCTTCTTGAAGTTCCTACCAAAAGGGAAATAGACTTTGAAATAGACCTTCTTCTAGATACTCAACCCATATCTCTAACACCATATAGAATGGCTCTAGCAGAACTCATAGAGTTAAAGAAATAGTTAAGGGATCTCCTAGGTAAGGGATTCATCAAGCCTAGTGTTTCCCCATCTGGAGCACCAATTCTATTCATGTATAAGAAAGACGGTTCTCTCAGATTTTTTATAAACTACCATCAGTTGAACAAAGTCATAATTAAGAACAAATACCAACTTCCCAAAATTGATAACTTGTTTGACCAACTTCAGGGTACTAGTTACTTTTCTAAGATAGACCTTAGATCCGGCAATCATCAGCTCAGGGTCAAAGAATGTGACATTCCAAAAATAGCTTTTCGAACACGGTATGGTCACTTTGAGGTTCTAGTCATGTCCTTTGGTCTTACTAATGCCCCATTAGCTTTCATGGACTTAATGAACCATGTGTTCAAGTAGTATGTATATATGTTCATTATAGTCTTTATCGATGACATTCTTGTCTATTCTCATAGCGAGAATAATCACGCAGTCACCTCAGAATAGTATTTTGGACTCTCAAAACTCATCAGTTGTTTGCCAAATTCAGTAAGTGCCAATTTTGGATAAGGTCAGTAGCGTTCCTTGGTCATATTATTTCTGGTGATAGCATTAGAGTTTATCCTCAAAACACCAAAATGGTAAGAAACTAGCCTACACCCATCTCTTCTTTAGATATTAGGAGTTTCTTGGGTTTAGCTGGCTATTACCATCGGTTTGTTGAAGGGTTTTCATTTATTGCATCCCCCATGTCTAGATTAACTCAGAAGGAGGTCTAGTTTCAGTGGTTAGATTCCTGGGAGAGAGTTTTTAGGAGGTGGAAACTCGACTCACCTCAGCCCCAGTTTTGACTCTACCAAGTAGTTCATATAGGTTTATTGTGTACTGTGATGCATCCAGAGTAGGTTTGGGTTGTGTTCTCATGCATAGAGGTAACGTCATAGCCTATGCCTCTAGATAGCTTAACCCCCATAAGAAGAATTATCCGACTCATGATCTTAAGTTAGCAGCTGTAGTATCTTCCTTAAAGATTTAGAGGCACTATTTATATGGGGTGTATGTAGATGTGTTCATAAATCACAAAATTTTGCAGTATGTCTTTTCTCAAAAAGATTTAAATTTATGTCAAAGAAAGTGGTTAGAGTTATTGAAAGATTATGACATGAGTGTTCTTTATCATCCAGGCAAGGCCAATATAGTGGCTGATGCTCTCAGTAGACTGTCTATGGGTAGTGTTACTCATGTTGAGGATGATAAGAAGAAGTAAGTTCAGGAAGTTTATCAGCTTGCCCGACTAGGTTTCAGCTTAGTCAATTTAGCAGAAAGTAGTGTATGGGTGCTGAACAGTTCTGAATCCTCTCTAGTTTCTGAGGTAAAGGAAAAACAAGATAGAGATCCCAGTCTTGTTAAGCTAAAAGAGTTATTCAGAGATCAAAAAGTATATGTTTACTCTAAAGGGGATTATGGTGTTTTGTGTTGCCAGGGTCGACTATGTATGCCAGGTGTAGATGACTTGAGGCAACGAATTCTTGCAAAAGCGCATGGTGTGCATTACTTTATTCATCCAGGGGCCACTAATATGTACCGTGATTTGCAGGAGATCTATTAGTGGAGTAGGATGAAGAGAGATATTGCAGAATTTGTAGCTAAATGCTCTACATGTTAGTTGGTTAAGATTGAACACCAGAAGCCTAGTGGGTCCATGTAGGAGTTCAGTATTCCCACATAGAAATAGAAAGAAGTGAACGTGGACTTTGTGAGGGTTTTCCTCATACTTGTCATCAGCATGATTCTATATGAATTATCGTAGATAGGATGACCAAATTAGCATATTTCTTGCCAATCCATACCTCTTATTCGGCCGAGGACTAGGCCAAACTCTATATCAGAGAGTTGGCCATGTTACACAGAGTCCCAATAACTATTATCTCAAATAGAGGTACCCAGTTTAACTCTAATTTTTGGAAAGCATTCTAAAAGGGTCTTGGTACCCAAATTCATCTTCGTATAGACTACCACTCTCAGAAAGATAGTCAATAAGAAAGGACCATTCAGACTCTAAAAGATATTCTAAGAGTATGCCTTGTTAATTTTAAGGGTAGTTAGGGTGACCACTTGCCTTTGATCGAGTTCACATATAATAACAGCTATCATTCCGGTATTCAAATGGCTCCGTTTGAGGCTCTCTATGGTAGGAGATGTAGATCTCTAATTAGTTTGTTCAAGGTAGGTGAGGCCGCAGTAGTAGGTCCTGACCTACTATTTGATTCCTTAGAGAAGGTTCTGTTAATGAAAGAAAGACTTAGGGATGCCTAGAGACGACAAAAATCATATGCAGATGTGAGGAGAAAGGATCTTGAGTTTGAGATTGGTGATTATGTGTACTTGAAAATCTCTCCCATGAAAGGAGTAAAGAGGTTTGATAAGAAAGAAAAGATCAGTCCCTGATATGTTGGTCCTTTCATAATTTGCAATCATGTTGGAAAGGTAACTTATAAGCTTTAGTTGCCTTCAGATCTAACTTCTGTACATCCAGTATTCCATGTCTCCTTGCTAAAGAAATGGATTGGTGACTGAGCAGTCATAGTCCCCTTAGAGGATATAAATATTAAGAATGATCTTTCTTTCGAAGAGGTTTCGGTCCAGATCCTCGATCAATAGATTCGCAGACTTAGGAACAACAAAATTCCCTTAGTCAAAGTCTTTGGTGAAATCATTCCATAGAGGGAGCTACCTGGGAAGCAGAAGCAGATATGCGGGCAAAGTATCATCACTTCTTCTCTGCAACCTCAGATCCAGCTTAAGGTAACAGTCTTTCTTTAGCTTTACTTAGTTCCATCTTTAGCTATAAATATAACTTGGTATCCATTACCGTTGCATATTCAGTCATGTATTCATAAATCAGTTCAGTCATGTACTCACACACCAGATATGCGTGTTCAGTATGAAAACCCAGCTTATCAGAAGCTTCAGTCATGTATTCCGTGTATCAAATATGCATTTTTAGTGTAAGATCTCAGTTTGTCAGTAGTTCAGTGATGTAGTCATGCATCAGTTATGCATGTCCAGTGTGTAAAATTAATCTATCAATGTCTTAGATTAATCGTTCTCATTCGAGGATGAATATTCTCAAGGGGAAATAGTGTAATACCCTGTATTTCCTTAGCTTAAGATTAACTCTCAATCCATGAGTTATCCAATATAAAATTTTTAAAATACCTAGTATTTTTAAGTTTAGATTCTGCCATTGCATAGGAAATTGAATTACCTTTTTGATGATGTAAAATTTGGCTAAATCCGATAATCGGGTAAGAAGTTATGGCTATTTCAAGTTTCAGTTGTTAAGCATCGTCATTCAGGCCATTAGCACATTGTGGAGTATGTCAAAATGGCAATTGTCAATTTCCAGTGAGGTACCACGATACCGGCGTGTTACGCCACAACTTATTTTAACATTTGTCAATTTCCAGTGTACCAATGAGATCTTACCACGTCGCGTTAAACTTCCAGGTTGCATCCAAGGTTGCAACGTGATACCATTGCATCGCGCCAAGTTTTCCCCAAATCAACAATCTCTCTTTCTCAATTAACAAAACCCTAGCTTCAAGAATCAAAGTCAAAACTCAAGAATTTCTTCAAGCACCTTCAAGATTTAACTTTCCATGGTATGTTAGGTGTTCATCTATGGGTTCCTTTTACCCATAGAGTCCATGAATCCATTTTCAAACTATAAGATTGTTAAATTATGAACTTCCATGCTTTAATTGAATTGAATTTATGTTATTGTTATTGTTGGGTTTTAGTTCATGATTAAATTACAAGCTTTTATGAAATTAATCATTTTATGTGTTGAATTACATGATCTTCATGATAAACCCTTCACTTTGCAAGTTGATTTATATAGCCATTATAAGTTTATGTGTTGATTATTGTATGATTTAAGCATGCTCCCCGTGTGTTTGATAAAATACCTATGTGAATGAAATAGTGTCATTATAACATGATAGCATGCATTCTCCATTCATGTATGAGTAAATGCATTACAAGTGTTTACTAAAATGTCTCATTGAATAGATTGTGATCAAGTAGCCATTATTTTGTTTTCAAGATTATGATATGCTTAACTTTTCATGCTATGGAGTCTTGGGGGTATTTAATACCTAACAATTTAGCTATTTACCTAGAACCAATGTCAGTTATAGAATAGTATCAGTCATGCCATAGTTAGTAGTACTCTCAGTCAGTTATAGAACTCAGTAGAACTCAGTCAGTTACAGAACTTAGAAAAACTTAGTAAACTCAGTCTCAGTCCAGTC
This sequence comes from Capsicum annuum, assembly GCF_002878395.1. Taxonomy (NCBI): domain Eukaryota; kingdom Viridiplantae; phylum Streptophyta; class Magnoliopsida; order Solanales; family Solanaceae; genus Capsicum; species Capsicum annuum. The sequence continues at coordinate 49,845,242 of NC_061115.1, forward strand.
CAGTTCAGAATACTCAGTTTAGTGTCTTTTAGTTGGGAGTAAGATTAGCACTGAGTGAACCCAAGGATGGAGGATCACCTTCCAGTAGAGGGTGTGACCCTTAGAAGCAATCTTGGCATTCCAGAACAATATAGCCAGCGTAGGTTGAGAAATCAACTTGCCAGTTGAGGGTTGATGAGGTGTTTTAACTTACCATATGAGGGTTCCATCGTTCTCATTAGAGTACCTGTCAGATGAGGGTAACTCTTAGTTTGTCTTTACCCATGACATGCTGTTGACACCCTTCCAATTATGGTTACAGAATTGATACCTAACTCAGTTATTTTATCTTATTTGGGGCATATTGGTTAGATAATTACCTCCCACAGTTTCATTTTTATACTTCAGAATAGAACTCAATTTAGTTCTATAAAATTTGGACTGTCAAATACAGTTAATTAGTACCAGTAACTCAGTTATTAAAAATCATAGATTATTAGGTACTCTGTATCAGAACTCAGTACTTAGCTTCATCAAAGCTTCGTTACAATATATATATATGATAGTATTGCATGCTCAATATATACAGTAGTTCAGATTATCCACATACTCTCATGTTCAGTTTCTCTAAATCATTTAGTCAGTTATTGTTCATGCATATGAACCCTTGCATTCAGCCTTACCTTATCTAGCATACCAGTACATTCCACGTATTGACGCATACTCTTTCTTTGTGCTATGATGTCTTATATCATAGGTTCGTTCGCTCAAGTTCTTAACCACGCATAGATAGATCTTGATTCAGCCAGCAGTAGATTTAGTAGTGTGTCCTCATCTATAGAGAATATTTTTTCATTTCATTATTATAGTAGACTTAGTATTTTAGTAGATGGAGTTGTTGGGGCATTGACCGATCAACTCCACTTTCAGAAAGTTTCAAATTAAAGGCTTTTCAGACTCATTTTTAGATAATGTTTAGTTTTATAGATTGTTATTTCAGTTGATACACTTTATTACTATATATAGATTTTAAACCTTATGGTATTTCAGCCTATTTTTCTGCATTTATTATAGTATCATGTTTTAGTGCCCACAATAGATATCAGTCATGGGTTAGCTTGTGGTTCTTCGGGGTTGTAAGCACCGTCTAGCATTCAGGGTACAAAATTGGGGAATTACATCACTAAACCTACAACATGTCTTGGAAAGATACTCGACTCTAAGATATTCTCTAATGTTTAACCGCAAGAATTATGGGTGTATCCCCAGTCATAGTGAACCCACTTAAGAGGCTCAATACATTCTAAACCATATCTAAGGACATCTGAATAGGTGTTGTACCTCCCTGAACTATTGTTCCCTCTTCCCCCTAAATTGTTATCGCCTTTCTCTTTGCTACCTTAAGAATATCCTCTAGTGAGGAGGGGATTCTTTCCTCTCTAGAACTGGTCCTACATGCTAAGTCCCCCTATTGGTGCTACTTTTCTTATTCTAACTTTTTTCTTCTCACCTATCCTCTACCATGAACTATATCCCGAACAGTCAATTCGAGTGCCTTTTTTCTATTACTTCTCCTATGCATGTTCTCAACATCTATAAGAATATAGATAAAAGAATCCAGCTACAAATTTGGATTTTTATATACCAATTGGAATAAATTAATAGCATGAAATAAAGAAGAGAATGAATTTTTCCTAATTTCCTATAGCCTCTCAAACAAAAGTAAAAACATCTTCGTACTATTCTGAAAGATCTACTAGATATGTTATTATACGATGAGATCAACAAACCTAGGGCTCTGATACAAACTTTAGCATGACTCAAATGGTCGCGAGTGGCCCCCACACTAATCCTCCAATGGGAGAACCATACATCCCAAGCGTTAACCCAAAAAACTAGCCATTTTAAAATGAGATTATTATAATAACCAAATTTAATAATAATAAATCCAAAAACTAATAAAATAGTAAGTGGAAAAACTTAACAACTATCTATTACAATCCCCAAGTCCAAAAAGTCATCATACAAGAACTCTATGCCAAAACTATGTCTAAGATAATACCAAAACTAACAAAATAACAAAAATAGAGTCATTGTCTGAAAGAAGGACAAGAACCAAGTTAAATATCCATGGAGGTCTGAAGATGGAGTGATCACCCATAGATCAAATCAGCTAACACTGTCGAAGATGAGCTTTCATTTGAGCCTCTGGAAAATAATATGTACTCAACAAAAGAATAGAATAAGTAGTATATGTACAAACCAGTATGTACTGGTAGGTATCTTTGGATGACTAAAATTAAAAATATATCTACACATATATCAAAAGGTTATAATGGGCTAATTAGATTATCATCCACAAAGGTCAAGAGGTTCACCCTCCATTCTTCACTTCTACTTTACAATAGCATTAGCCAAAAGCTCCAATCGAACCAATCTTATTTACTTGAAAAAATTAGTAGTTGCATCACAATGAGTAGGCTGATTTTCAACAAAATAGTTAGATGAATAGGACTATGGTATGACCAAATCCCTATACCAAAACAATGTTTAATTTACTATTTATTGAATTATCGAACCAAATTTAAAAGTATGGAATTAGGTATCTACTTTTAATTAATGATTACCAAATCACCAAGCCCAAAATTTTAAAATACCAAACTGTATACCAAAGGTCCACCCCTACATTCAGCAAATAAAAATTAATCTCAACCAATTAACATGCATATTCACAACAGATCAAATAATGTCCACAATTAAATCACACAATCATCAAGGATATCAACTATATCATAATAACCACAAATTCAACAATACAACAAAATAGGAATCTATGTCCACCTCAACCTCACAAAAATGATATCACTAGTCTCACTATTATCACAATACACAAAAAATTCATGTATCAAACTCCAATTTGTATACACAAGCTAAGAGAATTAATTATGTTCATCTAGTCATAATTTGCAGGGGAATAACTTTATAATTACCTTAGCAGTGTCGAACCCAACCATTGATAGTATTAAGAATAAATGTTTCAAGTTTACTATCACACAGATATAACACAACACACCAATTCATAAGTATACTTACAATCATAATGTATTTTAATCATTCATAAATAGCTTACTTTTATAAGCATTAATAATCAAAATCCTCAATCGCAAGCATGTCTAAAGACCAATCAACAAGTATTTAATTTAAGAGAACACATGAAATCTAAATCACGTCTAACCTCCAATTTAACCATAACCTACCTCAATCAAATAACCAGAATGTAATGTAGTCTGCAAGAGCCTAGAACTTTCTTTATGTTTTAGATCGATCATGGTCTAAGAATAAGAAATGCAAGAGTAACTAATCACTTACTTTATAATTCTAAGTCTTAGGAATTTAGGCCCATATATTTTACCCTTTTCATAACCTAAAACCTTCGGATAAGGGTTTCTAACAATTAATTTGCCCCAAACCCCCATAATTCATGTCTAATGAGACAAATTCCATAGTAGAAAATATTAATTAACCACATAAAATCATTCTTAGGCAGATTTATGACTTTTCATAAGCTTTTTTCAGTAATATATAAACTTAAGACCAAAAGTCAAGAAATTCACTATAAACCTCCATTTTAATGATTATAAAAATTGAATGTATTAATCATTAATGGAAAGATGTAAAAACTTAACTCAACAATTGAAATTGCCCCAAGATACTGGGAAATTGCCTTTCTCAAGACCAAGCATGATTCTTTGAGTTTTGGGAAAATAAACTCTCATTTTTAGACTTAAGAGCATTTAATTACCTAATGACCATTCCAATGGCCACTTGACCACTATGACAATCCTTCTATAGTGTCCAAGTGGAACGACATAGTGGTCTGCGTCTTCCCTATGCCTAATGTTATAGTGGTCGGCTGGCTGCCAAACCAATCTCAATGTAGTTGTAATTTTGCCATTGCAATAGTCCTTAGGTAGTACCTAGGGAGAGATTCAGGATTTCCCCCATTTTATAACACAAACCTTAATTCTACCCAACACAAATTTCACCTAATATGACTTCTTCTATAACAAGATGTCTATAAACACATTTATAATTCCAAAACTTCTTATGCAATTATCTACCACTCAACTATCCATTAATAAATACAACACTATGGTGTGCTATGGTTTTATAGCACTTTCAATGCTTAAAATAATGAAAATATGCATATTGCATATGTTTTTTTGTTAGATGTGATGTGTTGTGTAATGTTTTGTAGCGAATTAAGTTTTTGAAATATTCTAAAGAAAAAGAGTGAAAATTAATGTTTTGGACCACTGAAGTGGACACCTATGGCCCATATGTACTACCTATGAAGCATAGGTGCCAGAGTATATGTTAGAAAAGCTGAGAAACAGAGAATCAGAAGTAGAAAAAGTCGACCCTTATACCTACGAAGGGCACCTACGATCGTAGGTCCCAACTATAGTTTGTAGGTTCCAGAATATAATATAGAAGAGCAAAGTTCAAAGAGTATTCAAAATATTTTTGAGGCCTTGGAAGCTATGTCCAGTGGTGCCACCTATGGCCCATAGGTGGCCTAGTAAGTGGCCACTGACCTCAGTTTTCCTTCTTTGTTCAGGAGTTATTTCCTAGGGTTTCCTAGTACTCTCTATATACCCTTTTGATGTTTTTTAGTTAGTTTATGCACTCTAGATCTTACAAATATATATTTGATTACAAGATTCAATTTTGATCTTGGGATTATTTGTATTGATTTTGGTTATTTATTTAGTTGAAGCTTTGGGTTTTATTCATTAATTATTGTGATATTGTTTGAATGCTTAAAATTATGACTTCTTTTGATCATTTCACAATAAGGAGCATCTAATTCCCTTATATAAGGTTGTGGGAACCCTGGTTGAGTAACGAATTAGAGAAAGTATTCAATAATTCTAAATTGTTGTTGCTGCATACATTATGATTTTCTTCGAGTTTATTTCTTTATTAATGGTTGGAAACATTAGGATCTATTCTATATTTACTATGAACCCAAGAGGGAGGTAGAAATTAGGAAAAGGCAATAACAACTATAATTTAGAGTTAATTACAGAATAAACTTATCTACATTATCTTCTTAGGATGATTAACTTATATCTAATCAACTTGCAATTAAGAGGAGATAATTGAAACTGATATCCAAGGTAAGTGTTAGTAAGACGACACTCTAATACCTAGAGGAGATGAGTGAAATTCACCAAAGTATGTTGAGAGGAGGTTAGTGATACCTAACTTACCAGATTCTACGTGCACAATATTTTTATAGTTGGATTGAGAATGAGAGGCCTACAGAGTTAGAAGCTAAGGGTAACACAAGCCTAGTTTTAATTTTTGACTATTTACAACCAAATCATTTGAGTTCTGTTACTATTTACCACAACAAAACCCCTCATTTACTTTTCGGTACTGCTTGTTCACTTCAGCAAACTAGAGAGAAATAATTCATGTATTAACTTAGGATTAGACCCCAACTTGAGTTAGGTTACTATATTTTTCATCGACTACTTATCCATATTTGGAGGTGTATATTTGGGTGACATTAAAACTTTGGCGATATTATCAGGTATTATGGTGTGATTTTTGATTGAAGGTCATTGAAGTTTTTAGGTTTTTGTTTTCTATTTTGAGTTAGATGTACACTGATGTATGCCTAACACCAAGATTCAAGGCAATCCTTTACTCCTACTACGTCTTAAGCCAGAGAGAATTCTATAGCCAAATCATATGATAACAAAATATGTACGTGACAGATAGCTTGAAATGGCTTGGGATTATCCTAATACGGTGCCTCCTCCTCTTGGGAATGTTCAAAACATTGTTGATCAGATAAATGAGAAGTTATTAGTGCAAGATGCTAACTAAAAGAGAGAAGCAAATTCTTAGGAGGTAGATCTAGCTAGGCAATGATAAGAAATAAATCGTCGAGCAGCACTCAATGGAAATTGAGATAGAGCTAGAGGTGGTAGGTCTCAAGTATTCCCATCCTACCAATACTTACCACCATATGATGCTATAGAGGAGGATATGGGTTAAGTTAAGCCTGACAAGACTGGAGCCTTCATTCCTCCAATGGTTTTGTAATGCGTTAAGTTCAACATTACTAGTATTATGATCTAGCTCTTGAACCTGAAAGCTGTATTTGTGGATTTGGCTATGGATAACACAAATATGCATCTTGAAAACTTTATTGGGATTTTTACTTCATACACTATAATTGGGGTATATTAGGAAGCACTCAAACTGAGGTTGTTCCTATTTTTATTGGATAGTAAATCCTTAGTATGGTTAGAGAAACTTCTTTGAGGATTGATTACTACTTGGAATGAGTTATACGGGTAATTCATAGATTGTTTCTTTCCTCCGACCAGACTGTTGAAGTTGAAAGATGAGATATATAACTTCAAGCAACTAAATTCTGAGTAGATGTACGAGTCATCATTCTAGTTTAAGAAGAAGTTGGGCATGGTGCCCAATCATCACATTTTAGGTACTAATATGCTTAAGATATATTATAGAGCCTTGACTATAAATTATCAAGATATAGAAGATACGATCACTGGTGGAGCATTCATGTGTCTACATTAGGAAGTAGTATCAAATATTTTAGACCAGATCTCTATCACCAACCAAGGATGCCATCTCGAATGGTAGAGAGAGATATTGGCACTTATGCCATTAGGGCTTATAGTAAGATATAATACCTCAGGTTTTGGACTCTAAAATATTTTTAGTGATTGTGCCCATTGTTAGGAGTATGGCCCATGTTATGAGTCATAAAACCTATTCACAAGTCATAATGTGCTAATTGTAGTCATAATAGTAAGGTTGCTTGATGTTTCTCTCTTGATCATAACTAAGACCCCATGAGTCATAAGGTAAGGTCATGAGTTATGGTGAGGGGATTATAACCCTAACAGTATGGTGCCTAGAGTGTTATACCAAGGCTATGTGTAACGCCCTGCAATTCAGGCTTCAATATAGACCATGATTTCGATGCGTTGCTAATTCCAAAGCCATAAAATCCTATACCAATATGGAATGTTAATTATTGTGTAGCATGTGAATCCGCTCAAGCTTGAATTTATACCATAGAGGTCCTTCAACTCAAGGAAAAGTTGGAACTATTTTGATCGACTAAGTTTTAGTAGATGTTGTAAAGTGTGTCAGCTTCCATCGACCATAACTCTCTGTATATGTCGAATTAGGAAGCCTACTATGTGTCAAATGATAGGTATTCGAGTTAGCTTTTCAACGATACCAATTTGGCTAAAATCTGACACCCCAACAAGAAGTTATGGCCCTTAAAGGTGATAAGCGTCGCCTAACCAATCGCCCATGGCCACTGGAAAGCAAAGACAATAGCCTAGATGGCGCCTATGTAAACAGAGGCGATAGCCTAGGCGGCGCCTATGCAAACATAGGCGATATTCTAGGAGGCGCCTATGTGAACATAGGCAACGGGATGGGCGGCAACTATGTAAGGAATTTTGGTGATTTAAACACTCCGTGTTGAGGATAAAGTGGTCCTTTCCCACCCTTACTTAGCCCTAAAACATGAGATTTAGTTCCATGGACCCCAAAATACATATTCTTTCATAAAAAGTGCTCAAGGTTCTCCTTAGAGTTTCAAAATAAAAATCCAACTAATTCAAGATTTGACTGTAGGGTTTCAAAGATAATTACATATTTGGAATCACCAATCCACAAGCTTCAAGAAATATCTATTATCCTTGGAAACATCTATTACTCAGAAACATCTAATCTGAGTAAAAGATTCAAAAGTTGGAAACCTTCCTCTGCAGTCAGTCCCTGTAGTGAATGAATTCCCAGAAGTCTTTCCCGAAGATCTCCCAGGGATACCCCCTGATAGAAAGATAAATTTTGGCATTGATATGTTGCTAGACACTCATCCTATTTCTAGTGTCTACCATAAAGGTTTTATTCGTCCTAGTGTTTCCCCATAGGGTGTACCCGTGCTCTTCGTGCGAAAGAAGGATGGGTCCCTTCGGATGAGCATAGACTACCATCAGCTGAATAAGGTCACGATAAAAAATAAATATCCTCTTCCTAGGATTGACGACCCTTTTGACCAGCTTTAGGGTGCCAAGTACTTTTCAAAAATAGACCTTTGTTCGGGTTATCATTAGTTGAAAGTTAGGGAGTCAGACATACCCAAGACAGGCTTCCAAACTCGATATGGTCACTACAAATTTCTAGTCATGTCCTTCGGGTTGACTAACACCCCTGCAACCTTCATGGATCTTATCAATAGAGTGTTCCATCAGTTTCTTGACTTGTTAGTCATTTTATTTATTGATGATATTCTGATCTATTCTAAGAGTAAAAAGGATCATGCCAATCGCCTCCAAAATCATTCTTCAGACCCTTAAGGATCATCAGCTGTATGCCAAATTTTCTAAGTGTGAATTCTGGTTAGACACTATTTCCTTCCTGGGGCATATTGTGTCTAGTGACAGGATAAGAGTGGATCCCCACAAGTTGAAGCAGTGAGAAAAGGGCCCAGACCCACGACTCTAACTAATATTCAGAGCATCTTGGGTTTAGCAGGGTATTACAGAAGGTTCATAGAGAGTTGGTCTTCCATAGCTGCTCCTCTTACTAAACTGACTCAAAAAAAGATGAAGTTTGTATGGTCGGACTTGTGTGAAAATAGTTTTGAGAAATTGAAGGACAAGCTGACTACTGCTCCTATTTTGCCCCTTCTCGAAGGTGTAGATGATTTTGTGGTTTATTGTGATGTGTCCCGTGTGGGACTTGGTTGTGTATTGATATAGTATGGTAAGGTGATAGCTTATACATCTAGGCAGTTAAAGGTGCATAAGCGCAATTACCCCACTCATGACTTGGAGTTAGTAGCCGTGGTGTTTGCACTTAGAATCTGGAGGTACTATCTCTATGGAGTGCATATTGATATTTATACTGACCATAAGAGTTTACAGTATATTTTCATGCAGAAAGAATTGAACCTCAGGTAGAGGCGTTGGATGGAGCTTTTGAAAGACTATGATATGAGTCTGCATTACCATCTGGGCAAGGCAAATGATTTAGCCAATGCCCTCAGCAGGTTTTCTATGGGCAGCCTTTCTCATATAGAAGAAGGAAAGAAAGAGGTGGTGAAGGATATTCACCACCTTGCAAATCTGGAATTGTGACTCTTAGATTTCGATTATAGAGGAGTGATTGTTCATGAGTTAGCTAAGTCATCTCTTTGTGCTAAAGTTAAGGAGAAGCTAGTTAAAGATCCCATCTTGATGTAAATCAAGAAAGATATGGATCAACAAAAGGTTATGTCATTCGAAATTGGCGATGGTATTATGAGATTTCAGGGTAGGTTGTGCGTTTCGAATGTCGATTGGCTACAGAAAAGAATCCTTAATGCGGCGTACACTTTGAGGTATGTCATTCACCCAGGATCTACTAAGATGTACCATGGTCTGAAAACCTTATATTGGTGAAATAACATGTAACATGATGTAGCTGATTTTGTGTCCAAGTGTTTGAACTGTCAGCAAGTAAAGGTAGAACACATGAGGCCGGGTGGTACTTCCCAAGAGATAGCCCTGCCTTTATGGAAGTGGGAGATGATAAATATGGACTTCATTACAAGACATCTGAGATCCCGAAACCAGTACGATTATATATAGGTGATTGTAGATCGGTTGACCAAGTCAGCCCACTTTCTCCCTATGAGGACTAATTATTTGGGAGAGGTTTATGATAAGATTTACATTGAGGAGATAGTTCGATTGCATGGGGAACCAGTGTCCACTATATCTGACAAAGGTACACAGTTTTTATGTTAGTTTTGGAGATCCTTTCAGAAGGGTTTAGGTACACAAATGAATTTGAGCATAGCTTTCCATCCTCAGATAGATGGGCAAGCTGAGCATACCATTTAGACCCTCGAAGATATGTTGAGGGCATGCATCATTAATTTTAAAGGTAGTTGGGTAGATCACCTGCCACTGGTTGAATTTGCCTAGAATAATAGCTTCCATGCCAGCATCAAGATGGCTCCTTTTAAGGCCTTGTATGGGAAGAGATATAGGTATCCTATAGAATGGTATAAAGTAGCTGAGACTCAGTTGTATGGGCCTGATCTTGTTCATCAGGCGATGGAGAAAGTAAAAATCATTAGAGAATGACTCAAGACTGCTCAGAGTTGTCGTAAATCCTATGCTGATGTTCGGAGAAGAGAACTAGAGTTTGGAATTGATGATTGGGTGTTTCTCAAGGTCTCTCCAATGAAACGGGGTAAAATGAGCCCTCGTTATGTAGGGCCATATCTGATTTTGAAAGAGATTGGTACAGTTGCATATGAGTTAGAATTGCTGCAAGTTTGGGTTTTGTTCATCCGGTATTCCATGTATCCATGTTGAAGAAATACATTGAAGATTATTCTATGGTATTGCCAGTAGAGATTATCAAAGTGACAGACTCCTTGTCTTATGAAGAAGAGCCCATTGAAATTCTAGATCGCCTAGTTCAGAGGCTAAGGAGCAAGGAGATAGCCTCAGTAAAGGTACTGCGGAGGAATCAAAAAGTCAAAGAACCAACTTAGGAGTCAGAAGATGACATGAGAATTAGATATCCCAATTTTTTTGCTTTGATAGAGAAGGAGACAGAAGGTACTATTCTTATCTTATCTTTCCTAGTCCTTTATTATGCTTGAAATCGTGTCTGTCTGTGTTCCGCATCATCATTCGAGGATGAATGATCCTAAGGAGGGATAATGTAACGCCCCATAATTCGGACTTCAATATAGGCTATGATTTTGATGCATTACTAATCCCAAATCCATAAAATTCTATGCGAATATGGCATGTTACTTATTGTGTAGCATGTGAATCCGCTCAAGCTTGAATTTAGACCATAGAGGTCCTTCAACTCAAGGACGAGTTGGAACTATTTTGATCGACTAAGTTTTAGTAGACATTATAATGGGTGTCATTTTCTATCGACCATAACTCTCTGTATATGTCAAATTAGGAAGCCTACTATGTGTTAAATGATAGGTATTCGGGTTAGCTTTCCAACGATACCAATTTGGCTAAAATCTGACATTCGACCAAGAATTTATGGCCCTTCAAGGTGATAAGCGTCGCCTAACCAATCGCCCATGGCCACTGGAAAGAATAGGCAATAGCCTAGGCGGCGCCTATGCAAACATAGGCGATAGCTTAGGCAGCGCCTATGCGAACATAGACAACGGGATGGGCGGCTCCTATGTAAGGAATTCTGGTGATTTAAACACTCCGTGTTGAGGACAAAGTGGTCCTTTTCCACCCTTAGCCCTAAAACACGAGATTTAGTTCCAAGGACCCCAAAATACATATTCTTTCATTAAAAGTGCTCAAGATTCTCCTTAGGGTTTCAAAATAAAAACCCAACTAGTTCAATATTTTACCGTAGGGTTTTAAAGATAATTGCATATTTGGAATCACCAATCTGCAAGCTTCAAGAAACATCTATTATCCTAGGAAATAGAGGTACATGGGGTTATCCAGAGAAAAAATCTCATGGGCAATTTAAATCATGTTTTTCAATGGGGGTTTTGAAATGATGAATATAGTTATGTTTCGAATGCTTTAATGATGTTGTTTTGGTCTTTTAGGCCTTTCCTCGAAATGATTTGATATATTATATATGCAATTGCATATGATTTGAGATGATGTTAAATTGAGAGCATGAATTATTTGGAATCCGTCTCTTAATAAGATATTTTAAATTTTCATGTGATATGAATGGTTTTGAAATCATATTTAAAAGCATGTCATGAAGTATTTCAAAAGGTGCTATGAAATGATATGATTCTTGACTTTCAAAGAGAGGGTTGTTTTGTTCATATTGAAGAATATTGCATAATGATGATTGAATGAAGAGATTGATAAGATATTGATGACTTGTAAGTTGGGTATGATGATACCCTATACAGTATGATATGTGAAGGATTATGAAGTGAGTTTAAATACATTGTTTATAAATGAGATAGGTGGTTGCCCGAAGAAAGCATGCGTCAATTGATTCTACACTGGAAGCCGTGTTTGCCGACTTGGAAACTTGGTACCATGCTTTGTGGTCTTGCGTTCCTGATATTTTACTATCCCAGATTGGGATTATGGTTAGGATCCATGCTTTGTGGTCTTATGCACTACCATATTTGATTTGGGTCGGGACACCATGCTTCATGGTCTTGTGTTTCTCTCCCTCACTTATACTCTAATCTCGGCGGCAACCGAGGTTTAACAATTGGTGTAAATTATGTAGGGTATTCCCCCTAGCTTAGTTGCATTTCATTATTGTTGAGAAAAACTATTGCATCACACCCATGTGCTTTCAAATGATTTGTACGAAATTGCTTTATAATGACTCTTAACTATATTTTGTAAACATATTATGTTTTGCTTAGATATCTCTACGTGCTAGTACTTTTGTCCTGACCCCCTCCCTTCTCTAACCTCTCAGGTTCAGAGGCCCAGTCTAGGGGTCAAAAGAATTAGTAGAACTTTCAGACAGAGCTGTAGAGACAAGTGGTGAGCTTTCTATGTTTTGGAAGGTCTTATGTCCTGCAGTCCCTTTTATCTTATGTTCTGTTTTTGGGTCTACTGGGGGCCTTGTCCTAGTTTTCAGATAGGCATTTTTTTAGTCATTTGTTAGAGATTTTTGCAGACAGTTGTTCAGAGGATAATTGATATTGAGGGAATATTATCTCCCCGTTATTGTCTCTTTTCATATTTATGACCATGTTTTTGAATTATTGTGTTTTTCGGCATTTCTTTGATCATATGAATTAGGTGCATGATTACCAGACAGATAGGGGTGTTTCGGGCCCCAATGGTTCAAAATGCTCATCACGTCCAGGCCCTGGTTCAGGTCGTGACACTATGAGTTAAGGTGACGGCTCATGATCAGTCACAATGAGTCATTACCTGACCCGTAGTGATTGGGCAATATATTTCCTGCCTATTTTCATTAAGTACCTTGTGGTATTTTCCTCTTTTCCCACTATTTCCCATGACTTAAAATGCCTTTTTTGACCCTTTTAACATAAAATTATTAAGTCATAAAATACTCTCTCCTCTCAAGCTTCGAAGTTAAGAACAAGCTAGGGTTTCAAGGGATTGATTAACTAAGCTTTAATGGGTGATTTCTCTTTTGAAAATTCCTAGTGTTTTAGTCATGTATCTCTTCCTTAGATCATTTAATACAAAGCATGTTTTTAAATTGTTATCCATGTGGTTGTAATTATTGGATTTTAAATATGGGTTGAAGGGTTTGGAATGGTTATCATATTAATTGATTTCCCCATGGTTTGAATTGGTTTTTTATTATTTATCTTGTGGTTTTGAACTATATAAAGGCATAGGTGGGGGAATTAGGATGGGTAAGATGGGTTTTTATGGTCTAATGGTTTGGAATTGGATTTACCCTCAACCTAACTTGTGAAGTTGGTTTTGACCGTGGAAATACACATGGTTTAACTCACTTTTGGAACCTCCCATTGCATAAAAGGTTAATGTAATCTAAAATGTTTTTTGAAAGGTCTTGGTGGCCATGGATTGGTTTTTAATTGGAATTTTGGAGTCAAATTTATAAAATTGGTTTTGGAATGGCATAATGGAATTTTCTTGCAACTGTAACTTTATTTGGTATGCCGATACCAACAGTAAATAAAATACAAAAATACTCCTTGGTTATTAGATGATAATGCATAAATGGTTTTAATTTGGTCTTAAAATGGCTTGTGTGGCTCATCGGGGAAGGTGGAGCTCTTGGAGGGATCGATACTAGAAGCCACATTTGCCGGTGGGGATATTTACAACCATGTGCATATTTCACACTTTATATATATGGATAGGAATTGTTGGGGTCGTGGATTCCCTATATCTTCAGCGGATTTTCTTGGTTCTTACATCTAACACACACTGGGACCCTTTCAGCAGGGGGAGTTGAACCTATATAGCTTGTTTTCCCTTATGACAGTTAGATCTATATAGTCCAGGTTAGTGATTTTAAGGTTCATGCTTAAACCTTGTTCCCTATCCTAGCATATTATATATATATATACATGCATATATATATATATATATATGAATGTGTGCACATGGTTTTTGACTGGTTTTGGACTGATTTTATTATGGAATTATGTTATCCCTTCCCTAAGTTACATGCTAGTACTCATCCCACTAACAACCCCCGGATGCTACATCATTTCATAATGTAAGGTCTTGGGGTTCTTCAGTTTTTTTTTTTGCAGAGTTAGGTGGTTCGGGTTCATCCATTGGTCAGCTTGAAATGGTAAGCCTCCTTCTTCTGGAAGTCCTGTTACTTTATGTTTTAATTATGATGTCTTAGACTATCACTTTTGGATTTCTTTTGGCTAAATCGAGAGAATGTCCAGACCTAGGTTGATGTATAGTTTTGTTAGATGCTCTTGTTGACAAAGTCTAGGTGGTTAATATTTATTGACTCTTAGTTCCTATTATTATCTATCTATCTTTCATATGTTGGGTTCTTTTAGCTATTTTATTTATTATGCTCAGTGACTAGGCAAAGGGGGTGGTATTTGTCCCAAGGTGGTATTGAGATACCTGTCACGAGTAGGCTTTGGGTTGGGTCATGATATAAGCATAGAGTGGCTGATGAATCTGTGGCACAAGAGATTGTGCATCTTAGAACTGATATTAGGCTCTTGATGAAGTTATTTGCAATAATGAATTCTGAGAAAGTAAATGCAGAAGGTTCATAGGGTAAGGCCTCTAAATCTTACGATTCTAATTTAGAAGAAGAGAAAAAGTACCTAGATCGCAATTTGGTGGGTTTTTTAGCTAAGGGGTAAGGAAACCAAGGTCCAAACTATTACGGAGATAGATACATAGATCAGAGTAGAGAGAGTGATGGTTACTGGAGAAGAAAGGATGACTACAAAGAGAACAGAGACAGGTATATTCTACTAGGCAGTCGTGATAATGAGTCGAGGATGGAAGCCAAGATTTTTCAAGCTTGTTAAAGGTTAGGAAAGTTAGGAAACGTTCCTTAAGGATATTATGGAAGAATCTCAAAATTGGCCCAAAATGTGGAATCATATGCTACTGCAATAAAGCAATTAGAGCAGCAGTTTAAGGAAATGTCTACAACTTTAAATCTGAGGTAGTCGGGTACCCTTTCGAGCAACACAATTAGAAATCCTTAGAATGACGGTTATTATCTATCTATCACCACTTGGACTGCTAAGTCTACAGTTGATCCCTCTTTGCCTACTATTAATGAGCCAAGAAATGATAGAGTTGTGGTTGATGAGAGGCTTAAAGTGGAGTCGGAGAAGGAGATAATGGTAGATGCTAATGCTGAGAAAGATAAAGGTAAGGGCAAGGTCAATGAGTCTGTAATAAAGGCAATTCTATAACCTCCCCCACTTTTTCCACAAAGGATGAAGTAGACGAAGGAAGAAGGAAAGTTCAAAACATCCCTCTTCTTGAGGCTTTAGAACAGATGCCTGGTTATACCAGGTTTACAAAAGAGTTGGTGACAAAGAAGATAGCAGGTATTTTTGAGGATATTAGTGTGTTGCACCATTATAGTGCGATCACTTGTAAGTATCTAGCCTAAAAGAAGGGTGACCTCGAAGCATTCACAATCTCATGAACCATTGGGACATCCAAGTTTGCCAAAGTAGTTTGCGACTTGAGAGCTAACATTAATTTGATGTCGCGGACTGTGTTCAAACAGTTGGACTTAAGACTTCCAGAACTGATGACTATACAGTTGTTGAGGGTAGACCACACAGTAAAGAAACCCGTTGGCATATTGTTCAATGTTTTGGTAAAAGTTGAAAACTTTATTTTCCAACTAACTTTGTCATATTGGATTGTGAAGTTGACTTTGAGATGCCAATTATATTTGGAAGACCATTCATTGCCACTGGTAGAGTGATCATAAATATCGATAAGGAAGAGCTCAAGTTAATATATAATAATAAGGAAGTCACATTCAACGTCCGCTTAAATATGAAATAGCCAACTGACATAAGGGTAGTGTTAGTTATTCATTGAGATAATGACCCAGGAGGGTATTCTTTTAGGTACCTTGATGAACTATGAGTAATCAAGGTACCAACGTCGTGCTGTGATGTTAAATCAAGTGATGTATTAGAAGCAACCCATGGAGTTGTTGGTGAAGTCTAAGTAACCAACTTAGCCACATCATGCCGTAATGTCAAATGAAGCACTGGGTGGGAGGCAACCCACTATTTTAGTGTTCATGTTTTTTTCTTTTATGTCGGTAAAATAGCATAAGAGACAACCTAGAACATGGTAATACTTTGTTCAATTCAGAATATTCAGGGTAAGGGCACTATGTAACCAATTCATGAAGGTCATAAGTACTATTCAGGCATGGTAAGCGTGCATTGAATGATTGAAAAGTTATTTTAAGGATTTTTTTGATTTCTGGACTTGAACTTTTGAACATACTTATGATGTCATAAATACTGTCAGAATGAAAAGTCTAGAAAACAAAAATAGGGCCTAAAAGCCACCTACGGTCGTAGGTGGTGTCGTAAGTGCCAAAATTTTGGGCCAAGTTTTTAAAAAACTAGGCTGAATCCAACCCTAACTAGCCTAAACCTAACACCCTTAAGGCTGTTTAAGCCCTAAAACCGACCATAAAAGTCAAAAATTCTCTTTCTCTCTAAAATTCAAACCTCCCAACTTCCCCCACACTTCATTTAAGGAAAGAACATTAATTGCACGTATTGCACGACAAAGATAGGTTTTCTTCATCTTTTTAAGTTTCACTTTTGGTTCTTGAAGCAAAAAGGTACATATTCTTGGATCCTAATAGTAGTGTATTGTGCTAAACTTCAAATAAGTGAGTTGATTTGTTCAATTGCATGCAAAATATGTAGAAACAACAAACTTGTATTTAGGAGCCTAGAACAAGCCTAAAAGCTTAAATTAGTACATTGCTCTTAAATAAATCTATGATAAGGCATAAAATGGAAGTAAAAGTTAAAAAGGTCTAGGAATTCCAATAGTTTTGTATGCCATATTTATGTTTAAAATTTGATCATAACTAAATGTGCAAAAATTAGACTTGTTGGGACTAAGTACATGTAGGATGTAAAGTTTAGGAAAAATTGAAGTTTTACAATTTTGAGTTTTTCTTCAAATTTTGCAGTCCCTTATTTACTTTAGGGTAGTAACACTTGGTTTTTCAGGTAAAAATGGAACCAAAGTATTCCAAAAATAAGGAAGGACCAGTGAGGTAATAAGACGAGTCCTCCGAGAGAAACAGCTTGGTGGTGAAATACCTAATTTCCTGGACCAGAGAAGAACGGCCATAGACTAAGGCTCAGAAGCAAGCTGCAACGAAGATAATTATTAGAGCTACTCTGGACATCCAAATCCTAGCAGTTTCATAGTAGCGAAGACGGCCTACTTCTACTCATCCTAGGTCTCAACCAAAGGATAGGATACCAGAACCCAAGCTGAGGATAAAGTCAACTAATATTTCACTGGCACACTTAACCAGTCTATAAAGAGAGAAGATGAAAAGGAGGAGGAGGTGGAGTTTGATCCAATTCCAGAGTCAGCTACATAGGACCCCTAGTCTGAGAAGAGGTCCTAGGATGAGTCCATAGCACCAGTACTCAAGCCATCATCTGCAGTACCCTAGTATGAGGAGGGTACAATACAAACATCCCATCAGGAGCCACCAGCCCAGACAACCTAAGTTTCCGACCCTACACACATATCGGCCAAGCCTATTAATAAGGTAAATTTAAGGTAGTATATGCAGGCCTATGAACTATTTATTAGGGGGATAGCTTTGTGATTAGGACCAGCCGGACGAAGTGGAATATTTGGGAGGAGACACAGATTAAGTTATCCGAGTTGGCTAGAGCACCTCTTTTATGGGATGTATTTGATAGGTATCAATTAGGGTGGATGACTAGACTGTATAGTTCATATAGTCAGGCATTAGTGCATGAGTTTTATATTTCCTATGAGGTGATAGTATAATTGATAACTTCTAGAGGTGGTAGGGATATAGAGAAGCCCAAAGTAGACCAGACGCTTGTGAGAGGAGTCATGGTTGGTATTTTAGTGGTGTCCATTCGCTGAGTTCCATTCAGACTAGATTAAATAGCTCATGTTTCTAAAATAGAGTTTGATCGCATATTGAGATTTGCACATGACTAATGTGCTATGCGAGATGTAGAGTGTAGGAATGAGAGGATAGGTTTGACGAGATAGATCGTTAGTTATATTTCACCCCTTGGTATGGATGCCCCATAGGTTGAGGAGGAAGGTGTGATTCAAAAAGTGATATTGAATTTCACCGCAGTATTTTTATGGATAGTAGTGCATTATCATCTATGCCCAATTGTAGCAGACAACTTACACATGCAGGATGGTGTAGCACTAATTGCGAGCATCATGACTGGTTATGATATTTATTTTGCAACCATTATGAGATAGGATCTTTACAAGTGGGAATTTGGTGAAATAACAACACTGCCCTTTCCTTACCTCGTACAATTATTATGTGATGAGGCCGATGTTCCTGAGATTCCAAGAGTTGAAAAACTTGATCCTTGCCCAGATATCCTATGTATTTTTTATAGTGATTTCGGCCTAGTCTGAGGGCCTATTAGTTCCTACGGAGCGGAGTGAGAGACAGGGTGGAGTTTTGGATAAAAGGATAGATTTTGAGATGGGGGAGAAAAGAGAGGCCCTTGATATGAGCACTCAAGGTAATAGGACCCTAGCCACATCTACTTCAATCTTAACTTCCACTTTGAAGCCATTTGGTACATCTTTAGTGCCTCTTCACCCCTCTACTATCATTTCTACCACAGGTATGGTGTAAGTATTCCAATATTTTTTATAAAGCTTAGTAGAAATTCAACATGATACTACCACCCATCTAAAGTATGTTGAGGCCGAGGTGGCAGCATTATATAGGCAGATTCTGTCTTAGGTCAAGACGACACTAGAGGCTACCGAGACTAAATTACAGGTTGCACATACAGCTAAGATGTAATAGTCTTGAGCTGAGGTGCATGCCTATACAGATGTTTTTTAGGGTTCAGTGTTAGCCCAGTTTAGTAATATTGAGACACCTGATATGGGTGAGATTAGGGAGGAGGTGTCCACAATGTGGATATATATATGCTCTCTCACTAAGAGCAACATTCCAGCCATTCCACTGGTTATACCTCCAATTATTCATCCAACATCTCCACATGGACCTACACTTATTGATTTGTTTAAGGAGGATGAGGAGATGGTCCTCCTAGTTGGGACTAAGAAAAGCAAACAAAAGGTTCTGTAGGATCCTAATTTGCCATTTGATTTGGACTTGAAATAAGGCATAATTGATTTGAGGGAGACTACCTTTATCGATAGGTAGAGGGGTGTTGATCTAGCTACGGGTGAATCCTATAGTAGTGCACTACCACCACCACAACTTTTGCTAGTCGAGATACCCCCACATGGGGATAAGCATAAAATGGATGCCTAGAGTATCCGAGGTATGTCCTCATTCCCTTATTTTACAATTGTTTTACACACTAAGGATAGTGCATAATCTTTTTATTAGGGGTGGGGTATATCATAGCTGCCGTGGGTTTTTGTTGTCATGCTTCTTTTTTTATTGATAATGGTATAATTTTAGAACCAGTAAGTCTATGTTAAATGCTGTGTCGTATTGCATTTTTTTTCATATTAGGTTGTATTTTTATGTAGTTAGGAGATTTCTTGAGTATCTATGGCAATTGGCATATTTTTTATTGATTTTTGAGAAAAATGATACCCCTTTAAAAAAAAATATTTAACTGTGCGATGTGTATATATGTGTGACCATTTTACATCTAGTTATGGAATTAGGATTAGGGGCATAATAATCATAGCTAACTTGTGATGAACCGGATGGGTATTAGCTTATGATGTGATCCTATGCCATGTGTGTGTGAGATACTAATTACTTTCCTTTTGTGTGTTAAATCCAGAATTTACCTAGTTAGTCTTTCTTAGGTTGTAGGATAGTTAGTTAGGAAAGAATCGTAGGTCGTTCTCTATATTAATCCACTTTTAGCCTGAATGACTATATATGTGTGAATAAGTATCCCTTGATCCCTATTTTTTTATAGCCTGTATAGCCTGTTTTTCTTGTTACACCTATCATATTCCATTTGTGTTACATAGAACCTATTTTGACTCTAGTCCTCCTTAAATATAGTGCACCTCAACTCAAGCAAATCGCCTAAGTTGAGGGTGGCTATCATAATGGAGCGTAATGTGAAGTGGATATGAAAAAGGGTAAAAATAAGAGAAAAGATAGTAGGGTTGGGTGTGGTAGAAAAAAAAGAAAAGAAAAGTAAAATTGTGAAAAAGAGAAAAAGAAAGAATAAAAGAAACCACACCCAACCTAAATGTGCAATAAGAGAATAAAAAGGAAGAAATAAGGATGGAATAAAAAGAAAATTGGTTGATAAGTGGACGCCAAAGTAAATGTAGTGTCAAGAAGTCTTAGTCACTAAAAAATTCCATATGTACCATACCAGACCCCAATCCTACAGTACAATATGAATAAAGACCTATAGTGATTGTAACCTGAATGTCTGAAAGCTAAGGTAAAGAAAATAAGGTCAAGCCTATGGTATTTGGTGCACATTGGTGGAACTTCTCTTATAAGTGTCTCTTGATCGTCACTACATATTCATGTATGATTTCATATGGTGAATAGGACTTCTTTGTTGTGAGAGCACATGGGGTTTATTTCTAGCTGCTTACTTGTTTAGATAGTGTAAGTTGTATATATGCGTGGTTGTTTGTTCCTAATATAATGCCATGTCTTGATTCCCCTGTGTCACATTTTTGTGCTTCATGGATACACATGGTTTTGAAGTATTAGAATAGGATGGTGTAATGTTTAGAGCTTAAAGTTGATGATTGACTGCAGTAGATAGCATAGGGTTTTCCTAGATAAGCGTCGTAGTTGTGTTTAGTTGTATTATGTTGCTTGAGGACATGAAAATGTTCTAAGTTGAGGCTGCTGATGTGTTATGGTTTCATAGCACTTTCGATGCTTAAAATGATGAAAATACGCAAGTTACTTAGGTTTTCTTTTTAGATGTGATGTGTTTTGTGTTATGTTTTGTAGGGAATCGGGTTTTTGAACTAGTCTAAAGAAAAGAAGTGTAAATTGAAGTTTTGGACCGCTGAAGAGGGCACCTACGGCCTGTATCTACTACCTATGGAGCGTAGGTGCCAGAGTATGTCCCAAAAAAGCTGAGAAACAGAGAATCAGAAGCAGAAAAAGTTTACCTGCCACCTACGGAGGGAACCTACAGTCATAGGTACCACCTATGGTCCATAGGTGCCAGAGTATAGAGAGTATTCAAAATATTTTTGAGGCCCTCCTACGTTGGCACACCTACGGCTCGTAGGTGGCCCAGTAAGTTGCCACCAACTTTAGTTTTCCTTCTTTGTTTAGGATTTATTTCCTATGGTTCCCTTGTACTCTATATATAACCTTTTGACTTTTTTTTAGTTAGTTTACGTACTCTTAACACTTACAAACATATATTTTATTCTAGGATTTTATTTTGATGTTGAGATTATTTTGTATTTGATTTTGTAGCGTTTCACAATAATGAGCGGTTAATTCCCTTAGTTAGGGTTGTGGGAACCTTGATCGAGTAATGAAGTAGGGGAAGTGTTCAATCCTTCTAGATTGTTGTTGCTGCATGCATTATGATTTTCTTTGAGTTTATTGATTTCTTAATGGTTGGAAACATTAGGATCCAACTTTTATTCACTACGAACACGATAGGGAGGTAGAGATTGGGAAATGGAGATCACAAAATAATTTGGAGTTAATTCCAGAATAAGTTTATCTACATTATCTTCTTAAGATGATTAACTTTAATCTAATCAACTTGAGATCAAAAGGAGATTGTTGAAACTAGGGTCCAAGGTAAGGGTTAGTAAGGCGACACTCTGAGATTGAGAGGAGATGAGTGAAATCGACCGAAGTATGCTAAGAGGCAGTTAGTGATACCTAACATAGCAGATTCTACATGCACAACAATCTTATAGTCAGGGGGAACACAAGCCTCGTGTTCATTTCTGACTATTTGCAACCAAAGCATTTGAGTTCGATTACTCTTTACCACGACCCCCTCCCCCCCAATCTACTTTTTAGTACTTCCATTGACTTCAACAAACTAGAGAGAGATAATTTACATATTCCCTTGGGATTCAACCCCAACCTGAGTTGGTTTACTATATTTTGCATCGACTGTTTTAGCCTTTTTTGGAGGCATAGCTTTAGGCGACATCACACTATCAAACACCACACCAAAACTTATGAATCCTTACCTAATCACACAACACTAAGTTTTTGTTATAAACCATCCTATTAAGATTTTATCAACTCTCATTCTAGGAAAAACCCAAATCAAGTAATTACATCCAAAAATGCTATAAAATAGAATGGGTCATTATAAATGGTTACTAAAAAAGCTTATATAAGTAAATTATCAGTATATAAGGAGTCAGGGACATTATCTCATATCACTCATTTCTAAGAAGTTGTGACCAAAAAGAGAGCTTAAATTTCATTGAGAAAACTATGGTGGTGAAAGATATTTTGATTCCTTACATGTGCAACTAATAGTTCTAAGTTCCCTACCTTTAAAATAAGTTAGAAGATGTTGTTCACCACCTAAAATAATGCCACAACTTAATTTCTTAAGTCATGATGGCACCTACCTTATCCCACTAGTAGGCAAGCCAAGCCATAGTCCGGAATGATAGGTAACGGGCTAACGGGCAAAAACCAGATAAATAACTATAAAGAATAATATAAGTAGTAGTGTTAAGTGACAAATAGAGAGGAATCATACATAATATATCAAAATAAGAGAGAAAAAGGACAAAATATACAAACGAATCCCTCCAAAGACCTGGTAAGGTCGGTACTAAAGTCACTACTAAATGATACCCAGAGTACTAGACATAATCCAAAATATACACAATATATATACAAGTAGTCTCGAGTACAAAAGACTAAACTAGAATAGATAGAGAAGGATTAGCTTTAGACAACAACAATCTCACCCTACTCTGAATCAGTACTAAAAGATAGGAACTACATCAATGCTGACAACTAGTGATCAAATTTGTATCATAAAAAAGATACACAAGGGTAGTATGAATACCAACACAATGGATACTCGGTAGGCATTATCGGTCCACTTTGCTCAATATAGGAAAAGTATAACTAAAATTCAAGGGTGTAATCTAAGTCAATGGTAAATAGGATAGAAAGGTAAAAAACTAGCAAGCTATGCCAATGGGAAGTAAAAAACTAGCAAGCTATGCCAATGGGATAAAGGAATAAATATAAGCGATACAGAAAATAAACAACGTAGTAATAACATACAAATCAAACATAACCTAACTGGGCCTCCATAAGCCCGTTAGGCACATGGAAGAAAACAACTAACCCAACCGTGCCCCTATAAGTCGGTAGGACACACAAGAAATAATTAATAAAAATAAACATAAATCATCCGTAACTAAACCCATCCTATGAAATCATAGTATCCATCCAAATGTGCACCGGGCTTGAACCGGCACCAATGGGTAGTAACAAGTGGACAAATGCTAGGCTTCAACTAGTAGTAATGGCTAATAACAAGGGGGCATATGCCAATTTTCAAATAAAAATAGTGGGTAATTACGAGGGGCCACAGATATGACATACAACAGAACTCAAAATCAGATGCCAGACTCAAACCAAAATTCAGAGGAACCACAAATCTCAGAACAACCATAATCAGTACCGAAACTCCCAAACTATCGTAACTAGATGTCGGACTCGAACAGAAACTCATATTAACCTTACCCAACTGTAAAATTAATACCCAAACTATACTATAACCAATACCAAAGTAGTACCAAAATTCACAATCCATGACAGAAATAAAGTATATGTTGGATCTAAATCAAAACTAAAATATATTTAAATATCCGTTTGCATATCTTAATTAGAAAGAGACGAATTTAAGATTCCGCAATTTAATTCCACATCCTAAAGTGATACATGGTATATTATACTAAAGTATAAGATAAAAAAATTTACTAGAACAGTTTCATAACACAATAAATAAGGCATGGTATATATGCCAAATTATATGCAAACTACAAGTACTTGTCAAAAAACTAGGATAATAGTACACAATTACATTAAATAAGCTTGGTAGGGTAAGCCTAGCCTACCTGGATGCCAAAGCTAAAATATTCGTGAGAAACCTCCAAACAGTTTCTACTAAAACCCGAGCTTGAATAACTTGATACAGTATGTTAAAATTTACTTCATGATGTAGTTAAGCATGAGTGAAAATTCATTTAGAAAACTTCTTAAGAAAGATTACACAAAAAGAATGTTAAAATCCTATGTTAGAACGGATTTTATATAAGAAATGTATATTTCTTAACACTTATATTGGCAATGGTTAGTCACTAAAGTGCTAACATAATGACAACACCTAACTTGGGTGTCTTTCTTCATATATTCCAAGTGGAGGGATATGAAAACACCCTTTGCTCTCTGTTATATTTGCACTCGGGTATCAAATAGGTTTGTGGTAAAATAAATATAATATTTTGAATATACCATAGTTAAAAGAAAATTATTTCTAATAAAATCTCTATTATATAATAATAATAATAATAATAATAATAATAATAATAATAATTTTAAAAAAATTATATTTACTATCTCCGCTTAAAATATTAATAGACTATAAATCCTATTATAAAATAATATAGATATATCATAAATGAAATTTTTTAACACATATCAGTTACATTTTAGAGGGATAATTAATTATATTTCTACCTAATAACAATTTAGATTAAATATTCCACAATATTTTTGGTATTACTATAATTTTCAAATGAACCACCCGAAAAAAAACTATCAATCCCCAGCCAGGCATAAATAACTTGGGGAAGATTTAGAAAAGCTCTAGATACCAAAAGTGTGTGAAAATAAGGAAAATGATCATGAAGGTCATTACAACATCCACTACTAAAATGAATTTCATCCGCGAAAGTAAAGGACAAGGAAATACCTGAAGTCTCAAACCGGTAGGGATACTGGGTGCATATATTATGCTTGGTATCCCAGTATCCTCTTCCACCGAACGGTGATTCCACTGAACCTTAACAACTGAGATGTCCCTGGAGTTCAACCATCTAACATCTCTGCTAAAAATGGACACTAATTTCCTTACAAATGCCAACCCCTCATCCAACTGAACCGAGTCCCACTGATGTACATGCAACTTATTTGGAATATACAGTTGTAACATAGATACATAAAACACCGGGTGAATGGCTGAGAAGAAAAGAGGCAATGCCAACATATAAGATACCTCCCTAACTGTCTGCAGAATCTCAGTGGATCCAATATACCTAGGGCTAAGCTTACCCTTTCTCCCAAACCTCATCACACGCTTCATGGAGATACTCATTAGAAAACCTTATCACCAACTCTGAATCTTAATGGACGACGTCTACGGTCATCATAACTCCTTTGTCCACTATGAGCTACTCAAAGCCTGTCATAAATCACTCAAACTAAGCCCAATGACTCGTGAAGAAAATTTATACCATAAGGCCTAGACTCAAGAGTCTCAACCAACCAATAAAAGATCGACATCATCTACCATATAATGCCTTAAATAAAACAATCTAAATACTCGAATGAAAGCTATTATATGCAAACTCTGTCAAAGGTAGAAACTGGTCCCACTAACCCTTAAAATCCAACACTTAAGCATGGAGCATGTCCTCCGAAACTTGGATAGTTTGTTTTGACTGCCCATCAATCTGGGGGTACAATGCGGTGCTAAGATCATCTTGGGTGCCCAACTCCTCCTGAAACATCCTCTAGAAGCTAAAAGTGAACTGAGAGCCTTGGTCTAAAATAATGGTCATAGGTAACACATATAAGCAAACCATCTCTTGAATGTAAGCACTAGCTAACCTCTCAATGCTGTAGGATACTCAAATGGGGATAAGATGTGCAAACTTGTTCAATCAATCGGCGATGACCCAAATGCTATCAAACCATGATATGTGCGAGGAAATCCACCTAGAAAATCCATAGTACCTCACTCCCACTTTCACTCGCTAATGGGTAGCTACTGAAGCAATCCACTAGGTCTCTAATGCTATGCCTTTA
The DNA here is from genome assembly GCF_002878395.1 of Capsicum annuum. NCBI lineage: Eukaryota > Viridiplantae > Streptophyta > Magnoliopsida > Solanales > Solanaceae > Capsicum > Capsicum annuum. The sequence goes on from NC_061115.1 coordinate 49,871,546, forward strand.
CCTGATAACAATAAAGACATTAAGCTATAAACCCTACTATATCTCTCCATATACCACTCCATCAATAATACTGCCTCAAATCCCTATACATCTTAGATGTCCTAGGGTGAATAGAGTATCTAGAGATATAAGCCTCGCAAAGAATCAACTAAATGTAATATTTAACCCTTGGAATACAAATACGACTGTTAAACCTCAGGACACCCTCAGAATCTAAGGTAGCCCGTCGAGACTCGCCTCTCAACACCTGCTCTTGAATGCTATAAAGTCTGTCATCCTCAAACTAAAGACCCCAAATCTACTCCAAGAAGGTAGATCTAGCCTCAACACTAGCAATGATCCTCTGAGGGTCATAAATATCCAAACAAACCATCAAGTCAACTAAGGACCGGATTTCCAAATCTAGCGATCGTTGAGAAGCTAAAATAAAGGATAAGCTACCCATACTTACTAAGTTCTGGCACAAGTCATCTGGTACAGCATTTGCCTTACCCACATAGTAGAGTATAGAGATATCATAGTCCTTTAGCAACTTAATCCATATACGTTGCCTCAAACTAAGCTCTTTCTAGGTCATAATTTACTAAAAACCATGGTGATCAGTAAAGATCTCACAATGAACCCCATATAATAATGCCTCTATATCCTAAATGTAAATAATATGACTGCCAACTCCAAGTCATGGGTGGGGTAGTTGCGCTCTTGCACCTTTATTTTTCTTGATGCATATGCAATAATACGGCCCCACTATATCTGAACACACCCCAAACCAATAACAAACACATCATAATAATAGAACCCTCGCCCTCAACCAAAAAATTTAGAATAGGAGCTGAAGAAAGCAAATCCTTGAGCTTTCAAAAGCTCGCAAACCACTAAATGGAACTTCTTTCTTAGTTAATCTAGTCAAAGGGGCAGTAATAAAAGAAAAACCCTCAACGAACCACCAATAGTAACCTTCTAACCCATTAAAACTGCAAACCTCAATAGGTAAAGTAGGTCTAGCCTAACTACAAATAGCCTCAATCTTTAGTGGGTCCATGATAATACCATCCTTTGACAGTACATGCCCGAACAAAGCTACAAATTAAACCGATAACTCATTTTGAAAACTTGGCATAAAGTCAATTATCTCTATGTCTAGAGCATAGTCCTCAAATATAGTCGTGTTCCTCCCTACGCCTCAAATATACCATAATATCATCCATAAATACTATCACGAAAAAGTCCAAATACAGCCTAAACACTCAATTCATCAGATCCATAAAAGTTCTTGGAGCATTGGCAACTTAATAGACATCACTAGGAACTCATAATGACCGTAACAAGTCCTGAAGGTTGTCTTTGGGAAGTCTATTGCCCTAATTCTCAATTGATGGTAACCGAACCTTAAATCTATCTTAGAAAACACTGTGGCACCCTGAAGTTGGTCAAACAAATCACTGATATGAGGCATAGGATATTTATTCTTTATAGTCACCTTATTCAACTGGCTGTAGTTAATAAACATACGTATAGACCCATCTTTTTTCTTCAAAAATAGAACTAGAGTTCCACATGCTTACACACATTTGGTCTAAAAAAGCCCTTACCTAAAAGATCCTAAAATTGACTATTCAGCTCCTTTATCTTAATAAGAGCCATACTATATGGATCCACAGAAATAGGTTGATTGCATTGCTCAAGATTGATAATAAACTCTATATACTGCTCAGGAGGAAGGTCTAGTAGGTCATTGGAAATACATCAGGAAACTCTCAAACAATAAGAATAGAGTGAAGAGATAGACTATTAGCACTGAAATTCCTAACATAAGCAAGAAATGACTCATAACCCCTCAATATCATTCTCTTAGCCCAAATATAAGAAATAATCCCTATTGATGCATGGCTAACAGAACCCTGCCACACAACTAGGGGTATGCCAAGCTAGGCTAAAGTAATAGTCTTAGCAAAATAATCCAAGTCGATATAGTAAGAGGATAACCAATCCTCCTAGAATCATATCAAAATCTACTATATCTAGGATAGTGAGATCAATCTGAGTATCAAATTCCCAAACGACCACAAAACAAGATCTATATACCTGATCCACTACTAAAGAATCACCCACAGGGGTAGCTACACACAATGGCATAGATAAGGACTCCGAACATAAACCTATCCATGATGTAAAATAAGCAAAAATATGAAAATATGGAATTGGGATCAAACAAAACTAAAGTTGGCTGATGACATACGAAAATCATACTTGTGATCACAGTATCGAAAGCCTTAGCCTCTTATATACCTAGTACAAAATATAACTGACCTTGTCCACTACTAGACTAGGTGTCTGCCTGACCACCTATCCTACCTCCCTACAGACTACGACTAGAACCCTAGGGACCACATTATTACCCTGTACACCACCCCCACCTAATGTCAGTATTGCTCTGATTAGTTTTGTAGTAAGAACTAAAGGCTCAATCATCCTACACTAAGGACACTCATGGGCGAAGTGAAAAATGACCTCATAGTCATAACATGGCTCGAGCACCCTACTCTATCTAGAATGTCAAGTAAATTTAGAATGACTACCTTGACTTAATGATCCTAACTGAATGCTCCTTAACAGCAGACTACTACTCTAACCACTAGAACTACTAAAACTAGGTTGAAATCTATCTGATATCTAAAGAAATGCCTGAACTAGCCTACTAGGTTAACCCTGGTGCTGAGAAGGTTGCTGCTGGGCGTGCTAATTATGAAATCCTTGGCTTGTGAACTATGAACTGTTGTGGCTCCTATTGTAATTTTCCTGGTAACGAGGTCTCTTATCATTTCCCCCTTAGGTATCATGATCCATTTCTTCTATAGAATAAAAATGCTCAGCTATCTTGGAAAAAGATTTCCTTGAAGTCACAAAACTCTGCGACCCTACAAAAAATAATCTCAACCCCTTGACAAAGCATTGAATCCACTCATACTCATAGGTAGAATCATAATAGAATGCCTGGCTAACTCATGGAATCTCACCTCATATTCAGCCATAGATAATGAACCCTGTCTTAAAGTAGCAAACTTATTCCAGAGACACTCGCATATGCTATGAAGCATATATTCCCCAAGAAAGCCTCGGAGAACTGAGTATAGGTCATAACTAGAGATCCAGCTAGCCTAGAATCAAGATAACCTCTCGACCACATCTTTACACTATGTAAAGATGATAAGAAACAAATTCCACTTCTTATTACTCAATCAACCCTAAATTTCATAACTTCTCCTTTCAATAGGATAGGAACTCGTAAGCATCCTCTCCTAGGGTCTCGATAAAACTAGGTGGATTCAATCTCAAATATCATCCCTGCATCTTCTACTCTGCAAAAGACATAACTGGTTGGTCTACTATCGGCTGCAGGGCTATTAGTATTGGCAGAACCTCTACCCTAGGTAACGCTACTGCTGGTTGTGCCTATAAATCAACACCATCTTATGTTGCTATCTAATAACTATACCAATACATCCTGAAGAATCAAAGAAGATACAAAACAAGGTGGAGCCTGGGATTCCCCCTGGCCCACCTGCTACTATGATAGAATACCTGAAGCTTTCTTAGTCTCATAAGTTATGACAGGATCAAGCGATAGATCTCTGGCCTAATCTCAAACTGGGGATGCTGCTCTATCCTACCCCGAACCTTTAGGTCAACCTCAATCTCAAGCTAGAACCCTAGTAGCAGGCTTGGAGTACTAATCCTTGGATCCCAAACCTTGCATCCTAGCCATCTGCATAAAGAGTGAACCAATAAGGATTAAAACCAACTTAGACTCAACAAATAAAAATGGATCAAGAATATGAGAATTTCCCCAAAAATTCTTCATAGCCTCTCAAGGATAAGATACAAACAACTCTTTACCGATCCACTAGCCTTCCAAGGATAGGATATAGACGTCTCATTACCGATCCATGAGAATTTATTAGACATTAAATCTCGTACCAACAGTAACAATGAAATCAAGGATCTGATACTAAGCTGTCACCACCTAATTTCTCAAGTCATGATGGCACATACCTTATCCCACTAGTATGCAAGCCAATCCGTAGCTTAGAATGATAGGTAACGGGATAATAGGCGGAAACTAGATAAAAGACTATAAGTAATGATAATAGTAGTAATGTTAAGTGATAAATAGAAAGGAATCATACATAATATATCAAAATAAGAGAGAGAAAAAAACCAAATATACAAATGAATCACTCCCAAGACTTGGTAAGGTCGGTAATAGAGCCACCACTAAAAGATACCTAGAGTACTAGACATAATCCAAAATATACAGAATATATATATAAGCAGTCCCGAGTACAAAAGACTAAACTGGAATAGATAGAATAGGATTAGCCTCAGGCGATAGCAAGCTAACCCTGCTTTGAATCAATACTAAAGGATTTGAACCACATCAAAGCTGACTACTAGTTTTTGAATCTGCATCAGGGAAAAGATATAGAAGGGTAGTATGAGTAAAAGCGTAAAAGGTACTCAGTAGGCATCATCGTCCGACTGAGCTCAATACAAGCAAAGTATAACTAAAATACGAGGATGTAATCTAAGTCAATGGTAAACAAGCATAGAAAGGTAAAAAACTACCAAGCTACACAAATACGATAAAGAAATAAACAAAGGTGATACAAAAAATAAATAACTCAGTAATTACAGATAAATCAAATATAACCTAACTGGGGGACCATAAGCCCGCTAGGCATATGGAAGAAGACAATTAACCTACCATGCCCTTATAAGCTGGTGGGACACACAAGAAATAATTAGTGAAAATAAACATAAATAATCTGTAACTGAACTTATCCCATGAAATCATAGTAGCCATTCAGATGTGTACCGGGCTTGAACCAACACCAATGGGAGGTCAGACACCGGTCTTGAACCGATAGTAGTGGATAATAACAAGAGGACATATGCCAAATTCAAACTAGAAATAGTGGGTAATAATGAGAGGCCACATATATAGTATACAACAAAACTCATAAAATATATACAATTACCATAAATAAGCTCAATCTAAAAGTAGGGTAAGCCTAGACTATCTGAAATCGAAGCTAAAATGTCTCTGAGAAGCCTCTAAATAGTATTCTACTAGAACCCGAGCGTAAATAACTTGATGCAGTATGGTAAAATTTACTTCATGATGAAGTTAAGAACGGATGAAAATTCTTTTAGCAAACTTTTTAAGAAAGATTACACAAGCAGAATGTTAAAATTCTATGTTAGAATGGATTTTATGTAAGATATATATATTTCATAAAACTTATATGGGCAATGATTATTCACTAAAGTTCTAACATAATGACAACACCTAACTTGGGTGTCTTTCGACATATATTACACGTGGAGGGGTGCAGCAACACCCCTTGCTCTTCGTTATATTCACACTTGGGTATTGTATAGATTCGTGATAAAATAAATATAACATTTTGAATTTATCATAATTAATAGAAAATTATTTCTAATAAAACCTCTATTAAATAGTAATAATAATAATAATAATAATAATAATAATAATTTAATATTTTTCGATTAACTTTCTTCGCTTAAAATATTAATAGACTATAAACGCGATTATAAAGCAATATAGATAAACCATAACTAAAGAATTTAACACATCTCCATTACATTTTAGATGGGTAATAAATTATATTTCTACCTAATGCCAATTTAGGTTAAATATTCCACAATATTTTTGATATTACAAAAATTTTCAATTGAACTACTCGAAAACCAAACTATCAATCCCAGCAAATCATAAAAACTTAAGGCAGTTTTAGAAAATATCTAGACACGAAAAGTGTATAAAAATAAGAAAAATAAATATGAGGGTCACTAAAAATAATTAATTCTCTCAACATAAATACTATAATAGGATAGTATCATGCGGGAAACTTCTACCAAAAACCTACTTACTTATAAATGTCAGTTCCTAAAAAATTCTAGCAGTTACTATTTTGAAAGACAAAAAATAAATTCAAAAGCATACATCATAAAAAATAGTATAGAGAATTAGGATCTATACATGAATCATCAAGATAATTAAATGCAAGCAAAATCATCATAAAGTGGATTGGTAGTAACATCCTTGAAATACCACCACAAACCTTTTTAGACACATTCACTGGGTAAAGTTATTAGGGTTTGATCCAATAACTCATTTTCTACAACCTAGCAATGATACTTTCAAAAAAGGTTATATTTTTAATGGCCATCTGTCTTTATGACATACATGTTTTTCTTTTACTGAAAAATTTCTTTGAATAATATTAAAGGATGGAAGCATCAACAAACTGAGATGACTATATCACAACTGAAACCTCAGTATTGTGATCCATAAAAATAATTCAATAATTTCAAGTGACAACATTATAAACTTTTTCAACAACCACAAGAAGAACATAAATTTCCAAACTTTCAATCAAAGTAAAGATAGAGTTGAAATCTAGAGATAGCAGGAGTTGTAAAGTGGAGTGAATATACTAAGAAGCCCTTAAAGTTGACAAATATTTATTGCATCATATTTTTAGCTATAAATGCCATAAAATTACATACATGGTATATATATATGTGTGTGTTTCTGTGAGTGTATCTGTGTATGTGTATATATATGTATAGATTCCTCCTATTTAAAAATGAATTGCCTATTTTTACTTGGCACAAAATTTAAGAAAATAACGAAGACTTTTGAATCTTGTGATCTTAAATTAATGTTATGACAAATGTATCGAAATGTCCTTTAATCTAGTGGTCTTAAATGTGTCATGTGGAAATTTGGAAGTAAAATATTGCGAAAAATGAAAGAGTCATTCTTTTTTGATTGAAGTAAAAAGAAAAGTAGGTCACTCTTTTGAAATGGAGGGAGTATTAAACTTTGAATTCATGGTGAAATTCCTAACTTTGCCTTTGTAGTCAATCTTTCTCAATTCACTCTCCATTCTCTCTTTTCCACCTTTTCACTTCTTTTGAGACACGGCGACATGCCAATCAATCCAAAACATCATCTTCTTGTAATTACTCTAACTCCTAGGATCATCATATAATTAAAGGAGATTTTATTGAGGTCGAGTCAAAGTAAAATTACAATAATTCTCAAAAAACTAAAATACAATATTATAAAAAACTAGATTTAAATAACTAATAGAAACTAGTAACTAAGTCATGAAAGTGTTTACGGTGGATTTCATACAATTGAATTTGTAGGTGAGTTAAGAGGACACATTATGATTCATCCTTACTCAGGGTTTGATTTGTTAGAAATTAGTGTAGTTATTGGTTAAAAAAAACTAACAATATTACATAAGCAATGTTAAAAAAGTAAAGCAAAAACGTTTTAGAGAGCTTATGATGTCCGTGAGAGCTACGAGATCCAAGATCATCCACTGGTGAGAGTTAAATAAAAACTAAAAATCAATAACACACCTAAAATGAAACTTAAGTGGAAATGAATTGTACTGATTCATAGAATGGCTATGGTTGATCTAAAAGAACTTAAGCAGTTGTTAAAGAGTCTTTTTAACAAGGGTTTCATCCGTCCTAGTGTCTCTTCATGGGCTGTTCCCATCCTTTATGTGTATAAGAGGGATGGGTATCTTCAAATATTCATAGAATATCGACAGTTGAATAAGGTAATTGTGAAGAATAAGTATCCTCTTCCAAGTATTAATGATCTCTTTGACTAGCTTTAAGGTGCACGATACTTCTCTAAGATTGATTTAGATGTATGAGCAGACACTAACACATTTGAGATTTTTAACTGAGAATAATTGCAAAGTCTTAAGCAACTTTTGTTGTTTTTGATTGTTTTATCTTTGATTTTGCAGCAGAAGCTAAGATGCATGAGAACCAACAAGGATGGAAGCAAAAGAGTTATAATTGGAAGGAAATAGAAGAGAAGTGTGGCTGGCAACATTCCTGATAAGTCGTCAGCCCTGTGATAAGTTATCAGCTTTTTCGTCAGCCTTAGATAAAGAATGAACCTCAGCTGAAAGTTGTGACGACATTTTGGGATAAGCCATTAAAAAGTTGATAGGTCGTCAAAATTTTGGTCAGTCTAAGGCAGAACATGGGAGATGAGGTAGCTAAGTGATGACATTTATGATAAGTCATCAAAGATCTGATAGACCGCCACAGTTCATCGTCAACATAAAACAACGAATATCAAAATCAAAGAGGAGCTAACGACATTTATGATAAGTCGTCAGCCTCCTGATAAGGCGTCACGAATGATGTCACCTATCCGAGAAATTGCTGCACTCTATGATTTTGATTCCATAATTAGGGTGAACTATTTAAAGCATTGTTTAGGGTTTTCTAAGGAGTTCCAAACATCTTTTAGAGACACGTATTTTGTTACTTTTCTCTCTAGTTTCTTGGCTTGAAAAATAATTAACTTTGAAGAGATTTACATCAATATTTTATGATTTTCATTGTGTTCGAATTGGAGAATCACTAGTTATTATTCATCTTGTGGTAAGTTTATCTTTCAAATCCTGAATACAACTACTTGTTTCAATTTTTGCTTTATGAGTGGCTAAATCCCTTTAACCCGAATTATGGATCTAGGGGTAAGTCTTGATAAGATGCTAAGTGTTCAAGATTCAAAAGGTAATAGGACTCCTTGATAATTCTAAGATTTTAATTATCGTCTATTGGTTGCAAATAATAGATAACACCTGCTTTGATTTGCTTGAGATAAGAAATCAATTAAAGTAGGAAGTGAACTATCAACAGGGACTTGGAAGCATTAAAAACTTCCATTTAATAATTAACACTGTAACAAGGTTGATTAACTTGAGGTAAAGTCTGGTCAGTGAATATAAATTCCCTAAGTCCGAGAGCATTAGGTAATTAAATGCTTAAGTAGGTCGAGATATATTTAGGCATAACTTCGATAAAGATAATCTATTGCCCTACCTACTGTGAGAATCTTGAATCACTATTCGCATCTGTCAAGTACCAAAACTCCTTGTGAACATAATTCTTGTTTTTCCATAAACTCTTGATTACAAACACCAAAGCTAAAGTGACCGACAACTATTTGTTTATCTCCAAAACCCCCATTTTATATTTTTATATCATCTATTTGAATTCAACTTGTAGCTATAGGTTCAAATTAGTTTAATCGCCAGTCACATTGTTCCCTGTTGATTCAACACCGACTCCAAAATTTGGGTAAATATATTAACAACGATCGCCTTGCACTAGATTGACGTGTAAGTTGAGCGTTCTAAAAAATAGCGATGTTGCCGGGGAACAATTTGGTATATTGAGTTGGTTTAGAATTTTAGTTTACTTGCTTGAATTCAAACTTGTAAATTTTTTTTAGTTTATTTTTTTTATTTTCTTTTATTTTTATCACACCTTTCTTGAGATATCAGCCTGGATAGATGGTTTTTTTTGAGTGATGGCGATTCTTGTTATTATTGTGGGGAACCATATTTTGAGGCTTGCTGTCCAAATTTACCTGGAAGTGCATGGACTAGACCTTCACAATATAATATGGATATTTTCCAACTTACTGTAACTTGGTGTTTGGCTTGAGGTCAAAGTGATCATACTGAAGATATGTGAGCTGTCACGATTCAAGCGACCAAATTGATGAAACAAATTTTAGAGAATCAAGAACAGCTGTGGAATGAGCTAAAGGAGATACCACTCCACTATGTTTACAGTGGCTAAATAAAGAACAATATGAGGAGGACATTAGCCAATTTGAGGAGAAAACTCAAGAATCGCAACCACTCAATTGTCATCTTGATCTTGAGACTGACATTGAGAAGGTGAATAAAAGTGAGTGTGTAGTAGATAGTGTAAATTTGAAGTAGAATTAGTTAGGCCTCACTCGAAGCATTTTTCCACATTATGTTTAGATTATATCTTATTTGTGGAATCATCTAAAATAGTGAAAGAGTGTGAAGATGAGGAACAAGAATCCTATATTCTTTATTTTACACTTGATAAGCAACATAAAAACACACCTCACTTTAAGGACGAGTGGCTTACCACGCTCAATCCATTACTCGACTTCTTAATTTTTGTAACACCCCCATATGATCGAGGCAAGAAGATGAACTTCAAGTTAGGGGTAAAATTCTTATCCTCAAGGTAGAGGAACAAACTGAGTTGGTTCGTGCTGCATTACTAAATTAGGCACTTCTTAGGAGGCAACGCAAGATATTTTATTATTTGTATTCGTATTATGTGATTGAAATCAGATCCTCGCACTCATGGTGCCACAGGTACGTTTCTACCTCTCTTATTTTAGTTTGATGCATTGGGGACATTACATGATTTTAAGTTGAGGGTGGGGCTACTTGTGGGTGTTGATGTCCTCTTGGGGATTTTGTTGCCATGCCTCTTTTCTCTGGAGTCTTGTTCCTAGTCGAGCTGGCATGTTTAGGCTTATTGTGATTTGTTGTAATATTTTGTAGTTGACTAGGAGAAATACAAGTACATGAGGTAGTTAACAGGTTTTGTTATTTTGTGAACACCTCCCAAGTGGTCTAATTCTTTAACTATGTGATTTGCATCTAATTGTGACCACTGTTCATCTTTGAATGGTATTAGTTCTAGTAACATGATACCCATTACTAAATAATTGCATGAACCAAATGGGTAGTAGCTTGTGATGTACCTTTGTGCCATATGTGATTAAGATACTACCTAGTTCCCGTTGTGTATTAAATCCAAAACTTGCCATGTTGGTCTTGCCTTGGTTAAAGGTAGCGGTTAGGAAAAGATCATAGGACGTTGTTGATATTAGTCCAATTTTAGCCTAAATGACCTTCCAGGTGTAAATAATATCCCTTGATCCTGATTTTGAGCCTGAATGCCTATTCTTTTCACTATACCTATCACCTTCCCATTTGTATCACAATGAACCTATTTTGGCCCTGGTCCTCCTTGGACACTGTGCACCTTGACTTAGGAAAATGGCCTATGTTAAGGGTGGCTATCATAGGGATGCATGATGTAAAATGAGTATGAAAAAGGTATAGTAAAAGAAAAGAATAAAAAGCTGGGTGCAGTGGAAAAGAGCAAGAAAAGAAAAGTTGTGAAAAAAAGATGTGATTGTAGAAAAGAACCACACCCATCCTGAAAAAGTATGATAAAAAAAAGAATAGAAAAAGGTTAATAAGTGAGACCCCAGAAGCTAGTGTAGTGTCAAGGAGGCTTAGTCACTTTAAATATCATCGAGTATCATACCATCCCCTAGCCTACATTATAAGCCTAAGAGAAGACCTATAGTGATCCTAGCTGACTTGTCTAAAAATCTTAGTAATAAGAATAAGGGCAAGCCTATGGTACTTAGCATACATTGATTGGAACTTCATTCTGAGAGTGAGTGTTCTTTGATTATCCCTGTGGTTACATATATGATTGCTGATATGAGAAAAGGGTGATTTCTTTGTTGTGAGGGCACACTAGATATGTTGCTAGTTGCTAACTTGTTTGGATAGTGTAATATTGGTCTATGTATAGTTGTTATAGCTGAATTAATGTCATATCTTGATTCATGTGTGTTGCATTGTTATTCTTCAACAATATACACAGTTGTTCCTAAATTGACTGACCTTAGAGATGGTGAAGATGTTTTGATATGATATAGATGATTGACTTCCAAATGTACTTTGTATTCACTTAGTTATGTTTGAGTTTCTTGAGACCAAGAAATTGTTTTAAGTTGAGGGTCTTGATGTGTGAGCAGACACTAACACATTTGAGGCTTTTAACTAAGAATAATTACAAATTCTTAAGAAACTTTTGTCTCTTTTGATTGTTTTATCTTTGATTTTACAGTAGAAGCCAAGATGCATGAGAATCAACAAGGATGGAAGCAAAAGAGTTGAAATCAGAAGCAAATAGAAAAGAAGTGTAGCTGACGACATTCCTGATAAGTCGTCAGCCCTGTGATAAGTTATCAGCTTTATCGTCAGCCTTAGATAGAGAATGAACCTCAGCTGAAAGTTGTGATAATATTTGGTGATAAGCCATCAAAGAGTTGATAGGTCATCAAAATTATCATCAGTCTAAGCCAGAACATGGGAGCTGAGGTAGCTAAGTGACGGCATTCATGATAAGTCGTCAAAGATCTGATAGGCCATCACAGTTCATCGTTAGCCTAAGACAGCGAATATCAAAATCAAAGAAAAGATAACAACATTTGTTATAAGTTGTCAGCCTCCTGATAAGGCATCAATGGCGCCACCTGTCAGAGAAATTACTGCACTCTATGATTTTGTTTCCATAATTAGGGTGAACTATTTAAAGCATTGTTTAGGGTTTTCTAAGGAGTTCCTAACATCTTTTAGAGACACGTGTTTTGTTACTTTTCTCTCTAGTTTCTTGGCTTGAAAAAAAATTAACTTTGAAGAGATTTTCATCAATATTTTGGGATTTTCATTGTGATCGAATTAGAGAATCACTAGTTATTATTCATCTTATTGTAAGTTTATCTTTCAAATCATGAATAAAATTAGTTGTTTCGATGTTTTGCATTATGAGTGGCTAAATCCCTTTAACCTGAATTATGAGATCTAGAGGTAAGTCTTGATAAGATGGTAAGATTTCAAGATTTGAAAGGTAATAGGACTCCTTGATAATTTTGAGATTTTAATTATCATCTATTGGTTGCAAGCAATAATTAACACCTGTTTTGATTTGCTTGAGATAAGAGATCAATTATAGTAGGAAGTGAACTACCAACAGGGATTTGGAAGCACTAAAAACTTCCATTTAATAATTGACGCTGTAACAAGGTTGATTAACTTGAGGTAAAGTCTGATCAATGAATATAAATTCCCTAAGTCCGAGAGGATTAGGTAATTAAATACTTAAGTAGGTCGAGATATATTTAGGCACAACTTCGATAAAGATAATCTATTGTCCTACTTACTATGAGAATCTTGAATTACTATTTGCATCTGTAAAGTACCAAAACCCTTAGTGAACATAATTCAGGTTTTTTCATAAACTCTTGATTATAAACACCGAAGCTAAAGTGACCAACAATTATTTGTTAATTTTTAAAACCCCCATTTTATCTTTTCATATTATCTATTTGAATTTAACTTGTAGCTATAGTTTCAAATTAGTTTTATCGCCACTCACATTGTTCCCTGTGGATTCGACCCTGACTCCAAAAGTTGGGTAACTATATTGATGACGACCGTCTTGCACTAGATTGACGTGTATCAGATTTACAGTTGGGTTATTATCAACTGAAGATTAGGGAGGCAGATATGCCTAATACTACTTTTCGAGCCCGATATGGTTATTATGAATTTTTGGTTATGTCATTCGGGTTGACTAATTCTCTGGTTGTGTTTGTGGATCTCATGAACTGGTATTCAGGAAATTATTTAATTTATTTATGATCTTTTTTATTGATAAAATCTTGGTATATTCCAGGAGTGAGGAGGACCATGCCAACTACCTCTAAATAGTGTTGCAGACTCTTAAAGATTAATGATTGTATGTTATATTTTTGAAATGTGAGCTTTGGTTGAATATTGTGATATTTCTTGGTCATGTTTCTAATGTGGGGATCATGATGGATCTACTGAAAGTTGAGGTGGTGCATAAGTGTCGTAGACCCATGACTCCAATCGACATTCATAGTTTCTTAGGTTTAGCCAGGTATTATAGGAGGTTTGTGAAGAGATTCTCTCCTATTGTTGCCCTTTTTTCTAAGTTGACTCAGAAAAAAGTAAAGTTCCTACGGTCCGATGCTTGTCAGAGTAATTTTGAGAAGTTGAATAACTAGCTAACTTCTACTCCAGTTTTTACCCTGCATGAGGGTGCTAATGGTTTTTCGTTTACACTGATGCATCTCGTATGAGACTAGGTTATGTCTTGATGCAACATAGTAAGGTTGTGGACTATGCCTTTAGGCAACTGAAGGTCTATTAAAAAAATTATCCAACTCATGAACTTGAGTTGGCGGCTGTGGTATTTGCACTGAAGATTTGACACCATTATTTGTATGGGGTGCATGTTGACATTTATTCAGATTATAAAAGCTTGAAGTATATGTTCACTTAGAAGGAATTAAATCTTAGGCAGAGGCGGTGGCTTGAATTACTCAAGGACTATGATATAAGTCTTCATTATCACCCAAGTTAAGCAAATATGATTATTGATACTCTTAGAAGGTAGTCTATAGGGAGCTTATCTCATGTGGGTGAGACTAAAAGAGGGTTGTTAAATAATATTAATCGGTTGGCTAACTTGGGAGTTCATCTTTTAGACTCCAAATATGAAGGGTTAATTTTTCAAGAAATGAATAAATCATCTCTTTGTGTTGAGGTGAAGAAGAAGAAAGTTTTAGATCCTATCCTTATACAGATTAAGGTTGATATGGGTCAGAAAAAGTTTACAGCTTTTGAGATTGGTGGTGATGGTATCTTGAGGTACCAAGGTAGGTTGTGTGCTCCTAATAATAATGGGATGTGAGAAAGGGTTTTGACTGATGCTCATGAGTCGAGGTACACAGTTCATCTTGGTTTGATATAGATGTACCATAACTTGAAGGAGATTTATTGGTGTAATAACATGAAGAAAGATGTGGCTAACTTCGTGTCTAAGTGTATAGTGTGTTAGCAAGTGAAGGTTGAGCACTTGAGTCGAGTGTTATTTCTCAATAGATTGAGTTTCCTATGTGTAAATTGGATATGATCAACATAGATTTTATTACTGTTCTTCGGCAGTCTTGAAATCGGTATGAATCAATTTGGGTCATCGTGGATAGGATGACTAAGCCTACTCACTTTTTCCTGTTAAGACTACTGACTCTGGAGAGGATTATGCTAAGTTGTTTATATAGGAGATTGTCAAATTGCATGGTGTTCTAGTTTCTATTATTTTAGATTAAGGAACGAAGTTCACTTCTTACTTTTAGTGATCGTTTCAGAAAGGCTTGGGCACATGAGTGGACCTTAGCACCGCAATCCACCCTCAAACAAATGGATAAGCAGAGAGGACAATTCAGACTTTGAAATATATAATAAAGGCCTATATGATTAATTTTAGTGGTATTTGGGTTGATAACTTATCTCTGATTAAGTTTGCATATAATAACAGTTATCACTTTTGTATTGGAATGGCTCTTTTTGAGGCTCTTTAAGGTAGGAGGTGTAAATCTCCTATTGGATGGGTTGAGGTTAGTGAGACTAGATTATTAGGTCCGAATTTAGTTCACCAAGCCATAAAGAAAGTGAAGGTGATTAGGGATAGTTTTAGGACTGCTCAGAGTCGCCAAAAGTCCTATGTGGGTATGAGGCGAAGGGAGTTAGAGTTTGATGTTGACGATTGGGTATTCTTGAAGGTATCTCATATGAAGGGACTGATGAGATTTGGTAAGAAGGGGAAGGTCAGTCCCCATTATATTGGTCCATACATAATTTTGAGGAGCGTGGACAATGTTGCATATGAATTAGATTTGCCTTTAAGTGTGGGTTTTATGCACTCAGTTTTCCATATGTCGATGCTGAAGAAGTGCATGGGTGATGCCTCTTTGGTTGTGCCTATTGAGAGCATTGGTATTTAGGATTCCTTATCTTATGAGGAAATTTTTGTTGAGATTTTGGATAGGCAAGTTTGTCGTTTAAGGACTAAAGATGTAGCTTTGGTGAAGGCCCTTTGGAGGAACCATAAGGTCGAAGAAGCTACTTGGGAAGTGGAAGAGGACATGAAGTCCAAAAATCCGTTCTTGTTCCACGAGTTGGATAATCATGCTAAAGGTACTTGTTTTCCTTCTTTTTTTTTTTGTTTTTTTGACTTTGTTAATGGTTTTATGAGTGTATTCAAATCTTACATCCATGTTAATGTGTACCTTGACTCCTCATTTGGGGACAAATAATCCTGGGGGAGGGGTTAATGTAACACCCTATATTTATGCCTCTGAAATTCCCAAGTTTTGAGCTTACTAACCAGTCTATGATTCGCACATCACGAGTCTTAAGGTATGATCACGAGTCATAGGGAGGGGCTGGAGACCAAACCAGTAGAGTAGCCAAAGTCTATGTCCTGAGTAGGACTAGGACCTTATGAACCGTAAGGTCTGATCATGAGTCGTAGGGTGTGACTTGTGACCAAACCAGTGAAGGTTGCCCTAAGTTACTACCCGGATAATGATTCCTAGCAACTACTCATACCCAGTCGTGATGTGACCAGTAACTATTGGCGACTAATTTCATACACTTTTAATTAAGGGTAATTTGGTCATTTCCTTCTTTTCCAATCATAACCCACGACCATAAAACATCTAAAGGGGGTTATTTTCATCACCTAGACAAACGTAAACTACCCTTACACTCTCTCTAATTCTCCAAGAAAGAACAACTAGGGTTTTTAAGGGATTGGGTATCTAGGGGTCAATTTGTATGGTTTGTTCTCTAAATTCTTGATATTCTCAGGCATGTATCTCTTTTCTGCAAACTTGTGTTTTATTCATGGCATGCAACGTTGATATTCACCATGGTTTTTAAATGTGGTTTTGGAACTAGGGTTGAGGTTTTGGATGATTGTTATTTGAATGGCGTTCCTATGAATTTATATGCATTATTTATGCTTTATTGATGGTTTTTTAAGTAATTGGGTGCATAGGTATTGTAATATGGGATGGTGGTCGAGGCACTCTCCAAAATTGATGATTTTGATTTAGAAATAACTTTGGAAATTGTGTTGCCCTCAATCCAATTGCATAACTGGCTTTGAAATATAAATGATCACATAATTATGCTTACTCCCCTAAACTATTGCATTGCATAAATCGTTTAACGAATAAAAATAGTTTTTGAAGACTTTGTAAGTCATGTTATATACTACGGGGGTCGAGGCATTCTCCCATATTTGACTTAATAAATCACTGGGGTCGGAAAATTCCCCCAAGGTGATGAATAATTGGAATGGCATAATGATATTAGCTTGCAAGCATAATTGGTATGACGATAACAATGGAATATAACATAATGGATAATTATTAGTTAATGAATGAAAATGTGTAAACGGATTTAATTGGGCTCAATGGGGGATTATGTAGCTAACCATTAAGGTTTAAATCCCAGGGAAAATGAACAAGAATGTGGGGCAAAAGGATTGATCAAGAAAGATGACTGAAAATCACGTTTGCGTGGGGGTCTTGACGACCATGTGCACAATTCACAAATACACACACACACACACACACACACACATATATATATATTGAAAAGACTTAGGGTTGGGGCATTCCCTGGTCTTTCTTGGATATCTCTGGTTTGTGCGGCTAACATACACCGGGGCCCTTTCAGAAGGGGGAGTTGAACACATATAGCCCATGAGTGCCTAGATGACTGGACAGCAACACAGTCCAGGCTAATATTTTAAACTTCATGCTAAACCTTGTTCCCTATCCCAGCATGCTATAAATATATATATATATATATATATAATTGTGTGTAGATGGTTTTGAATGGTTTTGGCTAGATTGATCATGGCACTATTTTATCTCTTTCCTAGATTACATACTAGTGCTCACCCCACTAACCATCCCCGAATGTTGTATCCCCCAAGCGATGTAGTGTCCGAAGACACTTCTATTTACTTTTGGATTGGTAGGTATTTTCTGGATTGTCCGAGAGTTATCTTGGAAGTGGTGAGCTTCTATACTTCAGAAGGCCCTTATTTTATAGTCTTCTCTTTACTTATATCTTAGACTATTTTGGTGGACTTTTGGCTATGGTCGGCGGCATGTCCCGACTTATGTTGATGTTTTGTTTCTTATAGGCTTTGTGGACAAAGTGTTGGTGGATTGTGTTGTGGACTCTTATATCCCTCTTATTATTGATTTATCTATGTTGTTATATGTTTGGAACTCATCTTTATCTTGTTATATGTTCGGAAAGCATCTCTATCTTGTTATTTGTTTCGAACTCATCCGTTGCTAGCTTTATCGTGTTCTAGTTGACTAGGCTAATGGGGATGGTTTCTAGTCCTTGGAACACTTGAGATACCCATCATGACTAGGCTCAAGTTTGGGTCATGACTACAACATTGAGTCTATCCAATACCTAAGGAGAAAATCCTTCAGTATGCATTGAATTTATTGGAGAAAAGACTAATCTGATGCTTGAGCAACATCTAATCTTGGTTTTCCCAAAGAGTAATAGCTTTTCTCCATATATCATGTAACATTCTATAAAATTCAAACTTAATTAAATTGACAAATTTCATGTGGTCAAATCTAAACTAAGTTAAATCATATGTGAATATGTGTTAAAGTTGATATATAAGCATGTATTAAATTTTAAAAAAATATTGAGTTGAAAATAATTAAAATATAAAATTTAGGAAAACAATATCACCATGCAATGTTAATACGAACTGCATGAGTGATATAAGAACCGCATAGGAGGTCCGAAAAGCTAAAAAATACAACCTGCAAGCATTCAGTTGTGGTATGGATAGCATGTTGAACATATGGTTGCATGTCAAACTGTATGCTGAGGTCTAAATTAGGTGAAAATCTAACTTTCTGAAGTTGACATGCAAAAGTCATATACAGGCCTGGCATTAGATATGTTGACCGACTGCATATTAAAGGTCTATGAAGAACCAAAAAGTTAATATTTTAATGGTTCTGAAGTTTAACTTACCAGGGTCATATATTCCCATATAGTGGACATAGAGGCCTCAGGTTAAGGACATTAATACCTGAGCCCTCTGCTAGTCTTGTTTTCATGCTCCGTGTTTAATCGTACATAAGAGTGTTTAAAACTAGAAATTTTTTAAGTTTAGTTATTGACATACGAAGCAATGTCAAATTTTTTAAGCTTTTGCTATTGACATGAAAATTAATATATGGACCACATATTAGACATACTGTTTGCAATATCACTTCATATGTTGAGTTAGTGACTGTCCAAATTTAACTTGATTCAGGAGTTCACACATAAACCAACATGTGAGGAACATGAACATACATGTCACATATGATGAAAGTATATAGAATCCAGCAGTAAGCTTATAAATATGTGTTTAAGTTGGGCCGCCATATGGTAACCAATTATAAATTGAGATTATTACACTTCCCTTTTTTTCTTTTCAGTCAAAATGAACTTATTTTTTTGAAAAAAAACATGAACAAATTCATCTTCATATCAAGATTTTACAAACTAAATTTGTAATTGACTAAATAGAGGTATTTAATTGATAAAAGTTAATGTAGAGGGTTGATAATGTATAATTGTTCAAGTTGAAGGGCTTATTTATTGATAAATGATCTAATGAACTCTTGTACTTATATGAGTTTGTATTCTGGACTCTTTTACTTAACCATTTGCCAACTGAACACTTAAATTTAATAAAATTTAAAATTTTAAACTCTTTTCTCGTATGATTAATGTATGTGTAGCACAAATGAGGACACATGAAATTTCACGTCATTATTTAATGACACGTGTAAAATTAACTTTTTTAAAAAAAAATCAAATAGGCTCCCCACCTCACCCCCTTCTCCTGTTTCACTTTACCCTTATTCCCTTCCACATCATTTTTTTTTCTATTTCTTCTTCTAAAAACCTCTCCCCTTTCTTTTCTCTCACCTCCATTTCTTTTTGTTATCTCTCACTACCACCCGAAACACTATCAAAAGTCAGCTAACACTCAAGACCAAATCGAAAGTGAATGATTCAAACAAGAACTGGATAAAGAACCAAAAAATCAACAAAACGACATTGTTTTGCTATCAAAAATTTGTTTTTCTGCTACTTCTCCAACGTCAGTGAAAAAATTGGTTTAGCTACTTCTACGACATTGTTTCACGACGAGTAAATTGTTTCAATAAATAACTCCAACAACGACAACTCAACAAGTACAAGGGCCCTGATCACAATGCCCACAACTCTGTTTTCATCCAACTCTGTAAAAATCTATCACAATATTTATATTAATTTATTAATTTTAATGATTCACCTGACAAAAGTGCAAGCAGAAGGGTTCATAATACAAACACATACAACTACAAGGGCCAGTAAAGCATTTTGCCTTATTTGTTTAAATAATTAAGTACTCCCTCCACTTTATTTACTTAACCCTTGATATATTCCATAAGAAAACTTTAATTAAAGGTATATTTTTAATTAAATTAACTTACTTCGTCCGTTTAAAAAAATATGACATACTTTTCTTTTTAGTTCATTTTAAAAAGAATAATCTTTTTTTCTTTTTTGATAACACTTTAATTCCAACATTTCTTGCAACATATTTAGGACCATAAGATTACAAATATTTTGGTATAATTTTAATTTAAGACCATAAGATTAAAAGAAAAAATTATTTTCTTAAACTCCGTGCAAGTCAAAATAGATATTCTTTTTAAAATGGAGGGAGTATTAATGATGCTTTGAAAGTTGAAACTCTAAATTTGACTATTATTATTTTATATTGTTATTTAATAATAAAGGTAGCAAAGAAAAATGATAACAAAATTCTCTTGATGTCATAGATTTGACAAATAAAAATTCAAAGAGCTATTTTTTATACAAGGTCAAGTAAAATGAAACGGAAAAAATTACCTAATCGCAAATATATTAAAAATGTGAAGGCCCATAGAAAAGTAATTTGAATTTTTTTTTACTTTCATTAAAAGATTATGCAATAGACAAAATCATCTTTTTATTTTTTCTTCTTAATAAATTTGATTTTTCAGTTGATAAATTATATTTTAATCAGGAATTGTAGTTTTTACTTGGGAAAGGAATATTAGTTGTCGTAGGAACCTAAATTTTCATTGTGAAAGGTCTAATATTTACATTATAAAATAAAATATTTGCAGGAAAAAACCTACAAACCCAAATCTAAAAGAACGTTAGCACCAAGAAAAAATATACGCCTCA
This sequence comes from Capsicum annuum, assembly GCF_002878395.1. Lineage (NCBI taxonomy): Eukaryota > Viridiplantae > Streptophyta > Magnoliopsida > Solanales > Solanaceae > Capsicum > Capsicum annuum. The sequence goes on from NC_061115.1 coordinate 49,892,464, forward strand.
AATCCTATAAAATAGGGGTAACTTTTGTTAGTTTCATTCAATATTGAGCAGAATTTTTCTGTAAAGGTAATTAGGTTTTAATCGATTGCTCTAATATGTTAATTATTATAGTTTATGTTTTGTTCAAATTTATATTGTCAATAAATGTTTCATTATATTTTAAGAAATTTTTTGTGTAAAGGTTAGGTCTAATCATGTTGTTCTAATATCTCGATTATTGTAGTTTTATACTATTTTGTTGTAGTTTTGTGTTCCGTTCAAGTCTATATTATAGATGAATGTTCGATCTAACTTTGAGGAATTTTTTGTATAAAGATTAGGCCTAATCCTATTATTCTAATGTCTTTATTATTGTAGTTTTTGTTCTAATCATGTTATTCTAATGTTTCTATTATTGTAGTTTTACTATTACTATTAGTTATTTTTCTTCTTATTCTGCTTAATACAGGATGTAGATCAACATTCAATCGGACTTTGATGAATTTTTGTATAAAGATTAGGTTTAATTAAATAGTTAATGATATGTCGATAATAATATTATTTTACAAATGGTAGATGAATTTTCTGTCGAGTTGTCACAACTTGAGACCACCCCCTAGTTGTATACGTTGCTTAGAGCCACAAGTGATCCCAAGTTAACCCATAGCCTGGCATGCACTAGGATTCTAACGAAATATCAAAATACTGGGTGGAAGTTGAACTGAAAATAAAATGTTAAAAATGATAGTGAAACCAATACTAACACTGTCTAAAATACTCAACAAGTGGAAACTCTAAACATCTATTTTTTTGAAAGCCTCTAATCATTATAAGTTTTTAGGACATGCCCCCAACTAACTTCAACTGACTAAAATAAGAAAAAAAATTAAAATAAATAACTATAATTGAGTCTTGAATAATGAGGACTAACTAATACTGTAGCTGATGGTAAGGAAGCATACTAAGTGTGAAATGGGGTACTGAGCGTCCAAATCTATATTACAAGACAAAATAGCACAGAAAAGTATACAATTAGTACTTGAATGTACTGAGCATGAGATATAGGAAAACTAACTAATATAAGCTGATCATAAATGCATGGGACATGGTGACTGTATGCAAGACCAAGTATAAACATGTACTGGATATAATTGAATAACTGATTACAAGTTTATGCATAATCTGAACTGAAACATATATTGAAACACGAATTGAGGACTTTGGGAGATAACAATAACCAACATACCCCAATCTGACTAAATCAGGGTCCAACCTATAATTTCAGTTGGAAGGGTGTTAATACCTTGCCAAGGATACCAGCACTAGTTGGCGTGAATCTACTAAACTGAGGTCTTGAAGGACTAGGGTGTCATTCCTCAACTGACGGAGGACCCCTCATAACTTATGTCAGCACCGTATTTTGGGAACTTAGGGACTTCTACTAATAATCTCAAACCTAACTGATGGGTGAGCCATCATCCCTGCGTTCACTCGGTGCTAATACTACTCCCAACTGAATGACACTAAAACATAAACTTAATGGTTCAGCATGATCTAGGTATCAACAATGGAAAATCTGAAGAGCTCAAATACATGTAAACTGATATATGCAGGAATCCCTATAACCCGCCAGCTCTAACAAATACAACTAAACATGGTAATATAAAAATTTGATCATAATAGGGAATTTCACAATTCACGCCAAACTCAATGATTTATTGAAAAAAAAGGAATTTATGAGTCTGAGTATTAGAGGATGCTGCTCTTATGGGAAAATATGTACTCATGGTTTAATTATAAGGATAAATTGAAGGAACTAGGTAAACTCATATTTGACTTGGAACTCAAATCTTGGAGGGAAATTAAACTAAATGATTGAGAAGTTATTTGGACTCAATGAATGGAAGGAACTCATTGATGAAATCCCACATACTTGGAGATGAAATCCTTGGAGAATTATTTGAAATTTGTGCGTGAAGTTGAGGAACCTTACATTACTCTTGGAGGAGAGAATATCACCCTTTTTTGCTAAGTGTTGTTTGATTTTGAGTTCATGAGGTGTTAGGGTAATATTAACCACCAATAACTGGCAACGTGGGTTTGAGGTTAAAAGAATAGGAAAAAACAAAAAGCCCTTTTTAAAATATGTAGAAAAATGTTAATAATAGTCGTAACGACTGAAGCAATGACTCGTTGGGTTTGGTGACGAATCGTGGCTTGGAGTCATTGCTAAAGGACCTGAGCCTTGGGTCCTTACTATTTTGACAATGAATTCTTTTGATAATTCATATTTTTTTGTAGGACCCCACAAAATTCTCTTGTAGTCTGAGCCTTAGAGCGTGTTCAGTAAAGTGTTAATCCGGCCCTAAGATTTTCGTAGATACCAAATTCGCCAAAATCTGATACTCGAGCAAAAAGTTAGAGCCATTTTAGTAAGACAATGTGCCACCTGGCACTTTAGCGCATCGCGAATCCAGCCAAAATGGCAATCGTCAAAATTGAGCCTCCATGATTATGGAGCCTCGTGCCAAGGCTTAATTTCAGAATTGTCAATTTTCAATGCACCAACGTGATTCCACCGCATCGTGGTACCTTTCCAGTTCGCAACCAAGGTGGAAACGCGATTTCCACCGCGTCGCGCCATCAAGCAGTTTCCCAATTGTCCAATTTCCAGTAAGCTAGCATGATTATGGCGCGTCGCGCCAGCATGTAAAATCAGGATTTTTTAGTTTAATTCCATAGGCAAAAAGGTTCATTGTGCTACCCCTATATGTACTCCTTAACATGGGATTTGGCCTCATTTTAACTTAAAAATACTAGTTTTCTCTCAAAGTTGTTCAAGAACAAGACCTAGGGTTTCTAATCCAAGACCCAAATCATCAAGATTCCTTCGTTAACTTTTCAAGAATCAAGAAACTAAGGTATGTAGGTGTTGATTTCTTGATTCTTGGGTCTCTTTCACCCAAGAAGCTTAAGAATCCTTTTTAAAAATTAAAGCTTCTTATGTTTATGAGTTTTCATGATTCATGTGAACTGAAATAAAAGTTCATGTTATTATTAAGTTTTAATTCATGTTTGTTTACAAGGTTTTCAAGCTTTGACCCTAGCATGTGATATTGATGTGATGTTCATGCTAAACCCTCTTCAAGTTGCTTGTTAAGTTATGTGTTCATGTCAATTAGGTGTAAAAATTGTTGAATAAGCAAAGCACGCTCCCCATATGTTTGATAAAATGCTTATGTGAAGGAATTAGAGCCATTCTAGCATGTTGATTAGAAATCCTCAATAGTGTGCAAGCCCATGCATGCCAAGTATTTGTTGAAAAGCCTTAGTAAATGAATTGTGACATGATAGAATGAAATTCCCCAATTATGTGTTCTTTGATACATTTTAAGACTTTAATACATGCTAAGTGTTTGATGCAAGCATGTCTCCCTATACTATCATATGTTTATGATTTCTAAATGCTAGAAGAGATGCTTTAGTAATTGTGAAGGTGAATGAATGTCCATGGTCTTAATAATTCAAGAATGGTTGTGCTTTAATTTTATGTTATTGAGTCTTGAGGGTATTTATACCTGACAATTTAGCTGCAGTCTAGAACCTGTATCACTTTTTATGATAATCTCAGTCAAGCCACGATTCTCAGGAGTCAGTGAGTTATAGAACTCTATACTATTAAATAGATACAAAACTTAAGTAATCTCCATAGTCTTAGCATCGCTAGTAATATAGCCTCAGTTCTGTACTTAACACAGATCTAGTAGTATTCAAGTGTTCAATTCTGACCTCTGTAGTAACCGAGTAGTCTATTCAAAGCTCAGTGTCATTCAATCAGATAATGAGATTCAGTAGTATTCCATTAGATACGGAACCAAGTAAATTCAGTTAACTTAATCAGATCATTTGAGAAACATGATCGATATCAGATTTAGCTTAGTTTGTGTTCAGTTAAGAATTAGTTCAGGGTCTTTTAGTTTAGAGTAGGAACTAGCACCGAGCGAGGGAAGGGATAACGGCTCCCCATCAAAGAGGCAAAGTCGTTAGGAGCAATCCTTGAACTCCAGAACTGCGTAGCCAGTGCAGGATGCAGGAGTTACCCATTAGGAAAGACTGGTTACCCGTCAGATAGGCTTGACTATTATATTGCCTTAGGCTTGACTTCCTGCAAGGATCACTCATTAGATAGGCTTAACTAGAGAGGTCTTTAATCGTGGCACGGTATTGACACCTTTCCAGCTGGGGTTACAAGTTGGACCTCACCAGTTGAGATTTGGGGCATATCGGTTAAGTGAGTATTTCCCACAGTTGCAGTTTCAGTATCAATCTTCAGAAATTAGGATTGTCAGATATAGTCATCTATCTTAGTGAGGAACTCAGATAATTCTATTTACTCATGGGCCACTCACTAGATAGGTATGGTCCTATAAAATGTTATTAGGTAATCTCATTATTAGATCCATAGATCATCCACTAGATAGGCTTGATCTCAGTCTCAGATTCAGTTGAGTAATCTCATTATCAGATCCAGATATCACCCGTTAGATAGGCTTGATCTCAGTCTCAGATTCAGTTGAGTAATCTCATTATCAGATCCAGAGATCACCCATCAGATAGTCTTGATCTCCGTCTCAGATTCAGTTGAGTGATCTCATTATCAGATCCAAAGATCACCCGTCAGATAGGCTTGATCTCAGTCTCAAATTCAGTTGAGTATTCTTGTTATCAGATCTAGAGATCACCTGTTAGATAGGCTTGATCTCATTCTCCGATTTAGTTGAGTATTCTTATTGTCAGATTCAGACATGATCATTTTTTATCATTGATAGTAGATTTCGAAATCATCCGTTAGAGAGGTTTGATCTCCGATGCAGTCAGTCGAGAGTAAAAACCTCAAAATTCAGTCATTGATATGAGTAGATTCAGTTAATCAGTTTTAGTATCATCAGTTTTTGAGATCACTCGCTAGATAAGACTGATCTCAACTCCAGTACTCAGTTATCAGGATCAGATATTAGTAGTGAGTTCAGATAGCAGTAAAGTAGTATCTGAGTTTCAGTATTTTGAGTCACGATGATTTCAGTTATGGTTCGTGCATTCATGCATGTTCTCATTCAGTACTCTCATAATTATTCAGTTAAGTAATTATTCATGTATGAGCCCTTGCATTTAGTCTTACCTCATCTTCATACTCGGTACATTTCCATACTGACTCATTAGCCCTATGGTGTTTTATTTGACACGATAGGTTTGGAGGCATGAGATCCAGAGTACCCTTAATAGCTCTGTCCCAGTCAGCATCAGTAGACGCAGCAGTGAGTCCCCTTCAATTGAGGATGATCCTTATTTTATTATCGCATCAGATTTAGTTATTTTTACTAGACGAAGTTACTTGGGGACATGTTCATCAACTCCACAGTTCAGAAAGTTTAGAGGCTTTCCGGACAGGTGTATCAGTATTCAGGTTTCAATTTTGAGTATTTTTAGATGTTTTAAACCTTATGGACAATTTCTACATTTATTATCAATATTATGCAGTGTTCAGGTATAGATATCAGTAAAGGGTTGGCTTGTGGTCCTTTAGGAACATGAGCACCGTGTGACTTTCCAATTCTATAAAATCAGGTTGTTATATTTTTTATCATGATTCATTTAGAAGAGTCGTAGTCCAGAGGATGATTTCCTTGGTTTCATACTATTGTGATGATGAGTAAACCCAATGATACATTTAGTCTGACAATGAGTTGTTTGTTGGACTCATTTCCACTGACTAAAATCATTTGGCCATTTACTATAATGACAATGATTCTTCACTATGATTTGTTGTGTCTAATAATGGGTCATTTCCAAAGTCGTTGGCACTGGCAGTCTACCAGTGCCATAGAGGATTAAGGAGAGTTGTGATGTTGGAAATCTAACTCAACAATAGAAGATTAAGGTGAGACTAGTGATGTTGAAAAGCTAATTTAATGGCCTATCTTTTGGTGGGTCTAGAGCTTAAAAACTTGGGGTATTATAATATCTCTCCCTTGGGATCATTCGTCCCCGAATAAAACTGACTAAGCTAAAGTACTAGGGGAAAACCTGAAATTTTGCACTAAATATTTACGAGTTGAATCATGAATTGACATATAAATCTATGACTGATGCATGGACTGAACTGAACTTCAAGAATACATGCTATGACATGAAAATAGTTGGATGGCCTGAGATAGAAATGAAAGAATTAATTAATTAAGGGAACTATTACCTTAAGTTGGAACTGGGTTCGAAGAGAAAATATAGGGGTTATTTAGCCAGCATATAGATCTCTGCTTCCCAAGTATCTCCCTTAACTGTTTGATTTCTCCATAGAACCTTTACCAAAACGACCTATTTATTTCTTAACCTACGAGTCTAAGGATCTCAGATGGGACCTCTTTATAAGAGAGACTATTTTCCACGCCAAAAAGTACTACAGTTGCTGGCTCACCAATGCAATTCTTTAACAAGGAGACATGGAAGACTGGATGCATTGATACTAACTCTAAAGGCAATTCCAACTCATAGTCTACCTTACCATATCGACTCAAAATCTTGTAAGGACCAACATAGTAGGGACGAAGCTTCCCCTTCTTAGAATAACTCCTTACCCCCTTCATGGGAGAAACCTTTAAGTAGACAAAATCACTAATATCGAACTTCAGCTCCTTCCTTCTCATAGCTGGATAATATTTCTTATGACTCTGACCAGTTTTCAGCGTTTCATCTAAACTTTTTTCCTCACTTTATGTACTATATCCGTCCCTAACAAAACATCTTTACTTACCTCAAACAAACCAATAGGAGATCTACACCTCCTATCATAAAGAGCCTCAAATGGGCTATCTAAATAGTGGAGTGATACATGCTATTATAAATAAACTCAATCAAAGGCAAGTAGTCATCCCAAATACCCTTGAAATCCATCACACATGCCCTCAACATGTCCTCTAAGGTCTGGATGGTCCTCTCAGCCTGACTGTCTATGGGTGAAAAGTGATACTAATATGAACTTGGGTACCAAGACCCTTCTGGAGAGACTTCCAAAATTGAGAGGTAAATTGGATACCTTTATCTAAAATAATAGTCAAAGGGACTCTGTGAAATTTTACTAAAGGTAATTCGTAAAATTTCACTAACTTCCTAAGATAGAGTTTATCTTAATCTTTGGCTGAATTTGAGGTGTTAATGAGCAAGAAATAAGCTAACTTATTCATTACGTCCATGATGGCCCAAATAGAATTATGTGTCGATGCGTACGAGAAAACCCCATAATAAAGTCTATATTCACCATTTTCCACTTAAAAGTAGGAATACTAAATTCCTGAAGCATACCACTAGGACTCTGGAGCTTAACCTTAACCTGTTGGAAATTTGGACACGTAGCCACGAATTCTAAAATATCATTCTTCATGATATTCCACCAGGAGACTTATTGTAAATCATAGTACATTTTAGTGGCTTCTGGGTGAATAGAATTTGAGAATTCTGAGCTACCGCTAATATCTACTATCTAAAACCATCCATATTTAGGGCACATATGCTGCCCTGATAGTGAAGAACACCATCTCCCCCTTGGGAGAAAACATCAACTTCTGATTTCAAACTTCCTCTTTCAACTTAAGAAAAATAGGATCACTATCTTGATTTTCCTTCACCTCGACAACCAACAAAGATTCCAAACAATTTTGAACCAAGACATTACCTTTAGTTAAACTAACTAATTGAACAACCAACCTAGCAAACTGATGAAACTCATGAACTAACTCTTTCTTTTCATCCTCCACATGACCAAAAATTCCCATAGACAATCTACTAAGGGTGTCACCAATAACATTGGCCTTACCCTGGTTGCATAAGATGCTCATATCATAATCAATCAACAACTCTAGCCATTTTTTCTGACAAAGATTTAGATCTTTCTGACTGAGCACATACTAAAGGCTCTTGTGACCAGTGAACAAATTAACATAAACCCCATAAAGATAATGTCTCTAGATCATTAAGGTAAAAATAACTAGTGCCTATTCAAGATCATGAGTTGGGTAGTTCTTCTTATGAGGCTTTAGTCGCCTTGAGGAATATGCTATTATTTTGCCTCGCTGCATTAACACACAACCAATACCAACTCTGGAAGATCACAATATACCATAAAGACATCTGAACCCTTTGGTAGATTCAAAACTAGAGCGGAGGTGAGTCGAGTGTTGAACTCCTAAAAACTCTTCTCAAAAGAATGATACCACTTAAAATTGACCCTTTTCTATGTCAATCTAGACGTGGGAGAAGTAATATAGGAAAATCCTTCAACAAACCATTGGTAATAACCTTCAAAACCTAAGAAACTCTTAATACCTAATGAAGAGATAGGTCTAGGCTAGTTTTTCACTTCTTCAATATTTTAACGATCAACTTGACTACCTTCATCAGAAATAATATAACCAAGAAAGGCTATTGATTTTAAAAATAATTCATACTTCCTAAACTTAGAAAATAGTTGGTAATCCTTAAGTCCATAAGATAATTCTCAAATGATCTGAATGTTCAGCCTCACTCCAAGAATAAATGAGGATGTCATCTATGAAGACCATAATGAACATGTCCAAGTAGTGCTTAAACACTCTATTCAACAAGTCCATAGAAGCTACAGGAGCATTCATTAGTGCAAAAGACATAACAATAAATTCAAATTATCCATATCGAGTTCTAAAGGCTGTCTTTGGAATGTCATAATCTCTGACCCTAAGCTGATGATAGTTGGATCTAGGTCTATCTTAGAGAAATAATTGGCACCCTGAAGTTGGTCAAACAAGTCATCAATCATGGGGATATGATACTTATTCTTGACTGTGACTTTGTTAACTAATGGTAGTCGATGTACATTTTGAGAGAGTCATCTCTCTTGCGTAGAAAGGAAACTGAAGCACCCCATAGAGAGACACTAGGCCTGATAAAACCCTTTTCTAGGAGATATTTCAATTGTTCTTTCAATTCCTTAAGGTCTTCTGGATCAAATTTATTAGGTGGGATTAATATAGGCTGGGTGATTGGAAGAATATGTATTCTAAAGTCAATCTCCCTTTCAAGAGAAATTTTTGGTAAAACTTCAGGAAACACTTCTAGAAATTCATTAAACACTAGAACTGACTCAAGATTTGGGGTTTTAGACCTTGAATCTTTAAATCGAATAAGATGATAGATGCACACTTTGGAAATTATTTTCCTCACATTAAGGAAATAGATAAACCGACCTATAGGTATTGAGGTTCTACCCTTCCACTCTAATATTGGTTCATTTGGAAACTGAAACTGGACTACTCTATTTCTACAGTCAACTAAGGCATGACAAAAGTAGATCTAATCCATGCCAAGAATAATATCAAAATTGATCATTTCTAACTCTACAAGATCAACTGAAATGACCTTCATGGATATTATGACTAACCAATTTCTATATACCTATCTGGCTATGATTGAACTACTGACTGGAGTAGAAACTGAAAAGGGTTCTGCAACGATTTTGAGACTGACACCAAAATCTATTTCTAAATAGGATGTCACAAAGGGGAGTGTGGCCCTGGGATCAAATAATGCATAAACATAAATATAAAAACTTCCAACATACCAGTGACCACATTTGGAGAACCTTTCTGATCCTATTGAGTCTGAAGGGCATAAAACCTACCCTAATGATGCCCACTAGTTTCACTAGAGGTGAAACCCTGCTGAGTCAGGTGACCTGCTGGAACTGTTGAAGAGTTATTCTAACTTAATGAAAATCATTCCTACCCCTCTGTACAACCACTAGTTAATCCTTTATTTGTGGGCTAACTTGCCACACCCAAAACAAGCATCACTATCGACCATGTACTCGCCCTTATGGTTCTTACCGCATCTCCTACAAACTAGGTTAGTACAACCGCTATTCACACTACCTTGGAACTTAGAGCCTGGCGCTCTATAATGGGTATCCTTCATGACCTTGGGCACTGGGGTACTAGCAAAAAAAAGGATGGAGCTGAAGATTTCTAACGGGACTAAGAATGATTCGCACTATTTGACCTATGCTGAGAGAAACTAAAACAACCAGTCTTGGCCAGCCCTCTTATTCTCTTTTTTATTATCCTTAAGCTTCTCATTATCAATATATTGAGCATGGACCATCAGTCTGGAGATGTTCATCTTCTTAACCATCATGTCCATCCTACACACCATGACCGCATCCTTAAAAACACCATATATAAACTTACTCATTTGGGCCCTAAAATTAACCACTATAGTCGGAGCATAATTATCCAACTGAGTAAACTTGAGCGAATTCTCCTTAACACTTATATTACCCTTTTTTAAGTCGATGAACTCTAGCACTTTGGCTTCTCTCAAGTCAGGTGGAAAGAACCTATCTAGAAATACGACAACGAACTTATCCCACTCTACTACCCTGTATCTACACCTCGACCTTTATTACACTACTTAAACCACGTGTGAACCACTCCTTGCAATTGATAGGTAGCCAAATAAGCAATTTCACTTAAAATAACACTCATGATCTCAGTCACTTTCTGAACACTATTTAAGAACTCTTATGGATCGTCTATAAACTTAGACCCAAAAAACATCATCGGATTTATCCAAGTGAAGTCCTAAATTATAGTTTTCACTGCATTCACTATTGGGTTAGATGGGGGAACAACCTACTGGTTATTTTGAGTAGTCATAGATTTGACTAATGCTGAGAACTCAGCCCTGAACTCCACATAAGAAACCTTCTCATTCAGAGAGTCTTTGGGAACTAGGAATTTTCTGTAAATGGGGAGAGGATGAGTTAGAATAAGAAATTTAATAGAGTGCACACTCTATCACATGACATGAATCATGAAAAAAGTAAGACTTTCCTAAAATATTTTGTAGCCTCTAGCTCATAATTGTAGCGCTTTTCACACTATTGAATAAAACTCTACTCAATATAGTTTTCAAATACCCCAGTACACTTTAAACTTATGGCTCTAATGTCAAATTTGTCATTATATGAAACTACCCCTAGTCATACTACGGTTCTTAGAGCGACAAGTGAGCTCAAGTTAATCTATGGTTTGGCATGCACAAGGATGCTGAAGAAATAACAAAATAGTAGGTGAAAGGTGAACTAAAAATAAACTATTAATAAATGATAATGAAAACACTAACACTTTCTAAAACACTCAACAAGCTGAAACTCTACACATTTGTCTTTGTATCTGAAAGCCTCTAGTCATTATGAGTTATCGGGACATAACCCCAACTAACTATAACTAACTAAAATAAAAATAATGCAAAAATATATAACTCATAACTAGTCCTTGAATGATGATGACTCACCAATACTGTAGTTGATGATACGAAAATGTAATAAGTGTAATCTGGGTATTGAGTATTCCAACCTATATTGTAAGACAATATATCAAAAGTATGCCATCAATACTTTGAATATACTAAGTATGCGAGATGGGAAAACTAACTGCTATAAGTTAATCATGAATACATAGGACGTGGTAAACTGTATGTAAGACCAAGTATAAATATGTACTGAATATAATTGAATGATTGATCACAAGGTCATGCATAATTTGAACTGAAACATGAACTGGGGACTGTAGGAGCTAACAATAATTGACATATCCCAATCTTAGCAAATCAGGGTCAAACCTGTAACCCAGTTGGTGGGGTGCTAGTATTTTGCCAAGGGTACTAGCATTGGCTGGTGTGGATCTACTAAACTGGGGTCCTGAAGGACTTGGATTCCATGACTTAACTGGCGAGTAACCCCTCTTAACCTGTGGTATCACCGTAGTTTGGGAACTTAGGGACATCTACTAATAATGTCAAACCTAACTAATGGGTGAGCCATTATACCTGCGTTCACTCGATGCTAAATACTACTCCCAACTGAATGACACTAAAGCAAAAACTTAATTACTCACCATGATCTCATTCTGAAGGTATCAACAATGGATTATCTGAAGTGCTTAATTATATGTAAACTGATATATGTATGGATTCCTAAGTATCAAGAGTTCATAACTAGCCAGCTCCGACTAATGCAACTGAACATGATAATATTAAAAGTTAATCATAATAAGGAATTTCATAGTCACACCAAACTCAATCATTTATTTAATAAAAGAGGAAATTATGATTTTGAGTATAAGAAAATGCTACTCTTATGGGAAAATATGTACTTATTGTTTAATTACAAAGATAAAATGAAGGAATTAGGTAAACTCATATTTAACCTGGAATACAAATCATAGAGGGGAAATTAAACTTTAAGGATTGAGAAGTTATTGGGACTCAATGGATGGTAGGAACCCATTGAATTAACTTCACATACCTGGAGATAAAATCCTTGGAGAATTCTTTGAAATTTATGCTTAAAGTTGAGGAACCCTACTTTGTTGTTGGAGAAGAGAAAATCACCTATTTTTTCTAAGTGTTGATTGATTTTCAATTTATGAGGTGTTAGGGTAATATTAACCCCTAATAAATAGTTTGGGAGCACCCAAATGACGTGGGTTTGTGGTTATAAGAATGGGAAAAGTCCAAAAATCCCTTTTTAAAATGTGCAGAATGATAATAATAGTCGTAATGACTGAGGCAATAACTTGTTGGGTATGGTAATGAGTCGTGGCCTGGATTTATTGCCAGAGTACCTAAGCCTTGGGTCCTTTCTTTTTTGATAATAACTTTTTATAACGACTCTTGTAGTCTGATCACAAGTCATTAGGAAGAATCGTAGTCAAAAGGTTGATTTCCTTAGTTTCTTACTATTGTGATGACAGGTCCACCAACGACTTATTTTCTATGAGAATGATTCATGTGGTGGACTCATTGCCACTTACTAAAATCTTTTAGCCACTTACTATCGTGACTTAAATTCTTCACTATGACTCATTGTGTCTGACAATGGGTCATTGCCAGTGCCGTTGTCACTGGTAGTCTAACAGTGCCTTAGAAGATTAAGATGAGACTAGTGGCGTTGGAAGCTAATTCAATGGCATATCTTTTGGTGGGTATAGAGCTTAAAAACTTGGGTTATTACATGAGCTTTGAGGAATTTTTTGTAAATGAATTTTATTAGGTCAGACTTTGAGAAATTTTTTGTGTAAAGGTTAAGTCTAATCATATTATCTAATATTTCTATTATTGTAGTTTTTGTTATGTTACTATCTATTATTTTATTTTTTCCTTATTCTGCTTAATATAGGTAGTAGATGAGCATTTCATTAGCTTTGCATTCCCATTTCTCTTAAGCTTGTCTAGAGGTTTAATTATAACGGTCTATAAGCAAAAACTTATGATATTTTGTTTGATGAACTTGTAGTTTCCAAAGATTTATGAAATGAAGAATTGATTTAGTTGAGCAAAGAAAATCCAAAAGAAAGAGAGAATTTTATTTTCTCTCCAAATTTTCCCATTTTAAAATTTCCTTTGGGAAGGTCATCAAGTGGAAGCTCTGACAAACAACATTTGAGAATGGTAGAATATACACACTTTATTTCTACCTTAGAAATAGAAAATCTTGTACCTTAAAGGTAGAGAGTTTGTGTTTGCTAAATTATTGTTAAGTCTTTGCTTACTTAAATATATTTTTATGTTTTAAATGAAATTGAATTTCTAATGCAATAAATGTAGATTTAAGTAAACGTGTGCTTCATATACATATATGTATATATATATAATGAGTTCAGATAAAATAAAAGAATACAAGGATTAATTTTTTATTTTTTGCTTTTATGGTCTTTAGAGTTTTTTTACGTCGCAAAATTTTATTGATAATATTTTACTTTCTTTGCACTAATTTTGAACACGGATAATATTGATAATATAGATACAAGCTTAAAAAAAATTAATTTAAGCAGTCTTCTTTTCTTGATTTTTGATGCATTGAAGTTAAACAATTTGGGATGTCATTAAGGATGGAGGGGTTCCGACTATTCTATTACCTCTCATATTGATTTTTGACTTATAAATTTTCCAATATTATCAAGCGATTCAATGTCAATCTAGCAAGTGCATTTGAGCGGAAGTTCCTAATTTTCGTATTATTCTTATTGATTATTTTTAGTGATCCTATATTTTGATATGGAATCATATTTGATTTTATTGTGTTATAGCTGTTTGATCCTATATAAACATATGTACTCATCGTGGTCATCCCTCGTCCTCCTGCACTCATATTCCTAAATATTCCTGGGAGGAGAATAAGGATAGCTAGTCACGGATAACTTTCTCATCTACAAATCCAAGACTTCCTAGATAAAGGCCAGATGATATCAAGCCATAGGACAGGGATAAAAGAGAGATCAAAGAGATAAAAAAAGAAAGACATGCCAATCGACCCAAATAGATATCTTATGAGAGAATCGATGCACCCAACCTCAAGATAATAAGAAAAGGTTGTTGTTTTTATAAAATACACTTAAAAGTTTAGTTTATATTTTCGTTCAATATTTTATAAGAACACTATTGATAGATGAGGCAAAATCCATCTGACAATTATATCAGTGACCAAGTTTGTTATTATTCTGTACCATTGAGGAAATAATGAACTTCTTGAAAATATTGTATTTCAAAAATGAAAGAGTATAATATCAAACATGATGAACTTGATGAAGCTTAAGTAGGGAAAGCATTTCTTTTCTGTTTGTCTATTAATTTTAAAATTTAAAATCTTGAATTTTTTTATTGGACAGTAAAATTTGAGTCAAAAAAATAATTAATCAAGATAAGAAAAATATTACAACAATTATTTTAATGATTTGAATATGTGAGTGTCACAATCTCTGTGAATCCTCTGATTTGCCTTCTCAAATATAAATTCAAGTTCTTCGAGCTTGATGTTGAAATTGTACTTGATTTCTGAATTTGATGGATTTGATCTTTACTTATAGTTGAATTCGGAGTTTTGGATTTGTTCTTCAATCTTGTGGTCTTGATCTTGAATCTTGATGAACTAAAATGCTTGATTTGTAGCTTGTAGAAAAAATTTGGATTTTTGATCCACAAGCTCTCTCTTGCTTCTTGTTAGAATTCTTCAGTCTTTTTTTGAATCATGAGACCCTTATTTATAATTGTTGGAAGAAAAAAGTCATGGTGAAGGTGAATTTCTTTTAAACTATCAAATTTAAGAGACATGACACATTTTGTGGGTTTTTGATTTCACTAGGCTTGTTGCATCATTTTGACATGTGGTATGGTCCTATTGACTCCTTGACTTGACTTGGCATGTCATATCATGCAAAATATGGCATCCAATTGGGCCCCCAGAAAAAGATGACATTTTCAGAAAATTGCATGTCATAGACCCAAATATGGGTGGCTTTAAATATTTGACTCTAAATAAGAATGTCTTTGAAGAATAGTTTTCCTTACTTTTTAAAATACTAAAATTACCATTTGGCTCCTCTACATATCAAATATATTTTTAAACTTTCCATACTCATTTATCTCTGAAATTTTATTTTTTATTATTTGTACTTTTTTATTTTTCCTATACTTTTATTATTCTACTTTTTTTCACTTTTTTATTTTTTTCATTAAATTTATTGTTCTGTTTTTTATTATTTTCAGCTTTTATTTTTTTCTTTAACTTTATTTTCATGTTTTAATTTATTTGTCTCAACCTTTATTTTTTTCACTTTTACTTTTTTTCTCAACCATTATCTATTTCTTTATTTTTTTTCCTTTTTTAATTTATTTTTCTTTAACATTTATTTAGAGTTTTTCTTGTTTCTCTTTTTTTTCCCTAGATTTTTCTCAAATATTCATTCTCGTTGTTTTTCTTTTTCCTCATTTCTGTAATACTCTTTCTCTTGCTCCTCTTTCTCTTCATCTGATTTCAATCATATAGACTCATCATATTGATCATCAATCATTGGATCACGACTTGATTCACCTTGGAGATTATCCTCATTTCTCCTCTTTCTCTTGATCCTCTTTTACATAACGGTATAAGAGCTATTGACTATTAATATGGTCTAAATTAAGATAATCTAGGAGAAAAATTAAGAAAGCTAGTAGGAGTAACATGGTGGTGGCGATAGATAATGAATTCCCCAAGAAATTGAGTCATATCATCAATTGTATCTGAATGCATCAGATATATCTAGAGTTATGTTGATTTTTATTCAATTAGCGAGATCTAAACACTATTGTATGGATTGAATCAGTGAGAATTTCCATACTTGGAAAAAACAAGTTGGGATTCATCAATTGCACATGTAGGAAAGAAATCTTCAACCCATAGATCTCTCATTTCTCAAAGATGTGCCGCCTAATTGTTTAATTTTTGGCTATTATGCTGTGGATTCAAAGGAGTGGCTTTACTCACTTGCAACTTATGGTCGACCGTTTAATGACACAGTATTATCACTTGTGATCCTAATCTATATTTGTAACGTGCTTTTGACTTGTCCTTTGGTTTGTTCCTCTCTTTATTCTAGTAGGTCAAACATGCTGACAGTATTTCTTGTTTGGCTATTTGTAATGGTTATATTTATTCTGGTTCTTGGGATACAAGCTTAAAAAAATTATTTTTATGTGTATGTTGTAGATGATGAACGTCTTGGTAAATATTCAGCTTCGGCTAATGTTGATCAGTAGTTTTTTTTGGGTTTATTAGGAATTGCTAAAGTTTGCTAGTTTGGGTTTTTATTGTTTGTTTGGTTGTTTTTCATAGAAGTTTGATGTCTTATCCTTTATTCTTGCCATTTACTTCATTAGTAGAGCTAGGGGCCAGAGTTAAGTAGAGGTGGTGCATTAGCAAAAATTCATATGTCATATTATAAGGTCAAAAACTATTTTTATGTGTATATTGTATATGATGAACACCCTTGATGAAAATACAATTTCTACTAATATTGGTCAGTAGTTTGGATTGGGTAATATCTACCTGCTACCTTTGTAACTTTGGTGTAAAGTTGTAACTTTTCTATCACAAGTAGAACTAGGTATATAGTTAGAAGGGCAAAAAGGGGTCATTCGGACCAAACAACAACATACCAAGTGGAATTCCACAAGCCATAAGTGGGGTCTGGGGAGGGTTGAGTATATGTACCCCTACCTTGTGCAAGTAGAAGGGGTCAGCTGGACCCCTTTGTCAAAAATTTATATTGTATACGTATATACAAGGTCAAAAATTCTCTTTGTTGTGTATACACTGAAGATGATGAAAAATCAGTCTCCACCCCTTTGAACGATGTTGTTTCAGTAGTTGATTGGCTAAGTATCTAGATACTACTTTATAACTTTGGTGTAAAGCTGTAAACTTTTCTATATGTTCAATTCTTGGAGTTCTATTTCCACTTGCGTATTATATGCTCTAGTCAAACTTCTTCTTTTAAATCATTCAGCTTAGTAAATATATGTATAGAATTGGATACCCCAAAATATCAAAGAAATTCTGGAAAAGGTTGAATGTTGACTTAGGCAAGGTGTCTATAAATCATGAGTAAGTAAAAAAGAGTGAATTTTTTCTTTACAACTGAATCAATAGTCTAGAAATGCTTTGATGTGGTTTATTGCAAAGTAAACAGTGGAATTAAACTTATAGTAAAGGAATGATGCATCGATTATGTACCCAAGCAAAGGTATTTGAATAGTTGAAAGAGTAATAGAAAAAGGTACATGATTCTTATCATACCTGGAATGCACAATTACAAAAGTTAAGCTACTTTACTTATCATGAGTCTACAATTGTATCAATAACCACCCATATTAGAATAGGACTTATAGTGGGAAAAGTTAGAAGAGAATCAGTGTTGTGGCACAGTTTGAGTTATACCTATGACTTCTTTGATCGGCCTTTTAAAGTATTCTTCCTTTCTTTTATAGCTAAAATACTTTCGGTGGTAAAAAACTAACATCTTTTGCTTTGCACACTCTTGATCAGCAACTCCTTAGTAATGAAGGTATGTGTACCAATACTTATTTGGCAATAGTTATCCTTTTATTACCCCTGCCGGCTTATTTATTACTTTTCTTATTTTTCCATTGTAGTCTCTTTCTATATTCTTGGACAAGCTTGTACCATCGTGGGCAGCAATCTGGTATCTATTACACTGATTCTCATGTTTGAATAGGTGGTCTATTCTATTCATCAACTTAACGTTTCAACTTGTTAGCTATGGAACTTGCTCGGCTATTGTCCTCTAACTAAGTTCATCACTTTTACATTTGCAGATAATTCCTCAATCAATCTATACTCGCTATGGATTGACAGTTGAAGCCACTGTAGCACCTTTTGTTCAGCTTCTTCTCTAGTTATTCTTCCCCATTGCTTATCCAATTAGTAAGGTATAAAGCACAGCAATTACATTTGATAAGTTACTCATGTGGAGTTGTTAAGTTTCCATGTCTTGATATGAGAGAGAGAGAGAGAGAGAGAGAGAGATATTTCACCAGCTATGTTTTCGGTTGCCACCTTGTACTCACAATCTGAGTTAGATGACAGGGTTTAAGAAATAAAACTACATGAACCCACCAACAACTCATAAGATAGATCTATACTCATATATGCTACAGTGGATAATTTGTATGATTTGTTCCTTTTCTGTAGCTTGGAAACAAATGGATAGAATGTAATATAAAGTTGAATGAAGGAGTTCCTTGCCATTTTCTCCCTCCGTTTGGATTTACTTGTCATATTTTGACGTGGCACGCCTATTAAGAAAATAATGATTGGTATAGTGACTTTACAATATTACCGCTATCAATTGATGTTTAGTAATAGGTATTGAAAATGATTTCGAGAATAAGTAATTAATGCTAAGGGTAAAATATGGAGTTTTTTTTTTCTTGGTTTGTCAAAAATGATGAGTAAAAATGAAAATCAAATTAGGAAAATAGTGACGAGTAAATCCAAACGGAAGGAGAAAATTAGTAATAATATCACAGTTACTCCATTTTCCTATCTCTATTTATTTTGTGTTATTACTATAAATGAGAAACTTCTCATGCTAATAATTTGAAATGTAAAATATCCATCAGTTTCTTTATTAAGATACATGGATATTCATCTTTATAATTGGGAAAATAAACCAAAACCTTATGCATCAATTTGAGAGAATTTCCCAATGCTACTTTCTATTGTTAAGGATGTTATAGTTGGCTTGATAAAGAAAAGGGATCTTAACTTCATCCTTGATTTTTCTTCTAGGTCTTGGATTGGATGTTAGGTAAGGGGCACACTGCCCTTCTACGGAGAGCTGAGCTAAAAATGTTTGTGGATTTCCATGGAAATGAGGTAATCTGTTCAGTATTTCCCAATTTTTAATGCTAATCTAAGAAAGTGTAAATATATCTCTAGACATGCAATATTTTTGTAAATATGCATGAATACAATCCGCTTACACAACCAAGTTCATCTCACTACGATTAGGTACTATAGCTAGTTGAACATCATTTTCAATTCATTATGTTCCTTTTACTATATGCCTCAGCTTGTTTGCTTCTTATTACTATGACAGGCTGGAAAAGGAGGGGATTTGACACATGATAAAACAACAATAATTGCTGGAGCACTTGAGGTGACAGAAAAAACTACAAAAGATGCAATGACTCCAATACCAAAGGCTTTTTCTCTTGATCTAGACAGAATACTTAACTTGTGGGTTTATAAGCTGCTGTTCAATTTTATTCAAGCTTTCACAAACTTTTTATTTGCAATTTATGTTCCACGAGAAAAATCTAAACTTAGACAGAAGATTTTGGGAGTTTTTGACTTTACTGATTGGTGTATATATGTATACGACTTCAACCATACCAGGCGCAGTGATAAATTTGTTCAAAAAGTGATGTTACCTTACCAAACATTGATACCGTATTTTCTGAAAAAGGTTAATTTCTATCTTGAGAAGGGCATTTACAAATCTAAAAAAGACACTTTGCCGATAAAAAGGATTGATGAGCTGCCACAACAAACTCAATGGTATCTTATTGCATTCATTTTTTAAATGTTCATTTCACTTTTTTTTGTTGTTTTTCATATATTCACGTAATATATTTCTTTTGTATCATAGTGATTATGGAGCATTTATTTATGCGTTTGTTGAATATGTCATTCATGGTAGAGATATTCCTAAATAAATTGACATTGGTTATGTTCATATGAGGTATGGAGCTTTGTTGTGGGATTATGGAATGAGAAAACCAGAAGCTGGTATAAAAGACAACACTACAGAAAAAGTTGGCAGGTTATTTGGAAAGCAAAAGAGGAAGAGGACGCGCCAGGAGTAGTAGTTTAGTTTTGTAGTTACAGAAAATCACTGTACATGAAGGAGTGTTAGCTATTTTTATGCAATTTTTTAAAGTTTAAACAGTATTTTCAAATTGAATCAGCTATTTTTGATGCGATAACGTAAAGTATACAATGTAGAATCGCTACTGATTCATTTGTTGGTATCTTTGTATATTTATATTTTATTATCGAAGAATATTTTTTGTCTTCCCTTGTGGCAAGTCTTTCCCCGAAGGAAAGAGTATTTGAGTATCTTCTAAATTAGTAAATAATATGGCAGGGCCAATTCATGCCCATGAGGTTTAACTTGTTCCTATGGGAGCTGTCTTATCATTAATTATGTGTGACTGCTATATGAGTATTTTGATCATTGTGAACTTTTCAATCACATTTGTCCTTGATTAAATTGCATAAAATAAGAAACAGTTTAGACCTTGTAATCTAAGAGTCATCTACTTCTCCTCAGTAGTTGGTTCTCAACTTTTATTTATTTAGTTAGATGCTTGGTTTTGTTGATTGGTATAATCTTTTTTTCTACTCGCAATTGAATACTCCCTCGTGCTTTGCTTTTTGTAATTTTTAACATTTATTTCTTTTGTTCTTGGCTTATAGTATTTTAATTTTTGGTCTAGAAGATTGATTCTCATATAGTTGTAAGATTGTAATATTCCTATAAACATATTTTTTATGGTAGAGGAAGAATGTTCTTTGAAATATTACGAGTTGAACCACCTTTGATGTGTAAGTCTTGCCTCCAGGGTAAGAGCTATAGATCATCTTCCAAATCATTATAGACTATGCTAGTGTAAGCTCTTGCCCATGGGGCTTAAATTGTTCTTTTGGAGTCTAAAAATCTTGTCTCTTGGGAAAGTCTTATAAATTATCTACCAAATTATTACACACAAATCTAGTATCAACACTTGGCCATGGGGCATAACTTGTCCGTTTGTTTTATTAATTTTTGCCTCTAGGGCACGAGTTGTAGATCATCTGCCAAGTTATTACACACTAAGCTAGTGTCAACTCTTTCCCATAGGGCATAACTTGTTTCTTTGAGGCTTAAGTCTTCCCTCTAGGGCAAGTGTTATAGACCATCTGCCAAATCATTGCAGAATAAGCTAGTGTCAACTCTTGCCCATGGGGCATAACTTATTCCTTTGGGGTATAAAAATCTTACCTCTTGGGCAAGAATTATAAATTATCTACCAAATCATTACACACTAATTTAGTGTCAACACTTGGCCATGGGACATAACTTATCCATTTATTGTATTAATTTTTTGCCACTAAGAAATGAGTTGTAGATCGTCTGTCAAGTTATTACATACTAAGTTAGTCTCAACTCTTACCCATAGGGCATAAGTTGTTTCTTTGGGGCTTAAGTATTGCCTCTAGGAAAGTGTTGTAGATTATCTACCGAATCATTGCAGAATAAGCTAGTGTCAACTCTTGCCCACGGGGCACAACTTGTTCTGCATCTAGCCTTCAAGGCAAATTTTAAAGTGTATCCCGTGGAATTATTTACATTACATCTCTTTGCGGTGTGGTCCTTCCCCATATCCTATTAATATGATATATTTTTACACATCAATATATAAAAAAATTTAACATGCTAAGTAATTTTTATAAAAAATCAATATGAAGATATTGAGTTAACTACTTCACCACAAGTTTAAACTTCAAATAAATAAAAAGACATTTGTGATTGAAAGTCAAAATTACTTGTTACTAACTAAAATAGGGGATCAAAGAACCCTATTATAACTGCTATTTTGATCCAACTTCTCGGATAAAAAGTAAAACTAATCATGTTTTCTTATTTTTCTTTATGTATCTTCTTGCATATGGATGAAGGATGGGAGTGTAGTGACAATTTGATCTGTTATTCTCGGTTCTTTTGTATCTCGAACATCTATAATTGTCTCTTGAAGATTTTGTTCTGCAAGGATATATAGATATTTGTCTTCTCCCAAGCAGAATCTTCTTATTTGGGGGGGTTTATGATCAGATCCTTTATGCTATCTGGGACAATCCATGATGTTGTGCTTCCAACTGGTAGGATTTCTCCCTGGTATGTTTGTAGCCAAGACTATTTTGAGAACTAATGGGAACCATAGCTAGACTTATTCATATATCTACTGTTTATCGTTGTAATTGCATGGGTTCATGGTATCTTATCTATTTGAAATACCAAGCATTGACAAATCCTACTCTTCAGGTTTACATTATATTCAACTCCTCCTTTTCTTACAACAAATCTTGTTGCATCAATAGGGTCTACCTGTAAATAAAATGATAAATAAATAACAACTTATAGTAAAACATCTAGTATATTAGCAGAATTAGGCATACAGAGCAATCAATCATACATAGGGGACGAATCTTAAGGAAACCAAAAAACAGCTACAATCAAGCATATAATATCAATCACAATCTAATATTGAACTAATCAAAAATCTAATAATAAGTGACCAATAATAAGAAGTCACAATTACGGTTCTATTTCAAAATGGAAGAGAAGGACTAATATAGGAGATAGTTAGAGTTTTGATGCTTGGCTTGGGTCAAATTCCCTATACTATATGGAAAAGATAGAACCCTACTCAGGAACAATAGCTGATTCAATAGTGATGCTTCCAACATATGAGCAGGAGAACCAACTATAAATAAACTGAGATAAAACATATATTGCATCTAACCTGGGAGTTGAATCAACTATGATAGTGAAACATCTAGTATATGAGTAAAATAAGTCATACAGAGCAATCAAATATACATAGAGATGAATCTTGAGGCAACCAAAAAATTGCTATAATCAATCATACAACATCAAATCACAAACGATCACACAGCTATGAGCAGAAGCAGCAGAACAGAAGCAACAAAACACATATTTCACATGCAAATCTTAAGGAAATTAAAAACTAGCAATATAAATAATAGTAAACCAGCTATATATAATTTTCAATTAAAAAACAGTAATAGTATATTTCCCTATCATCAAACTACAATTTCAATTTCAGAATCTTGTCAGTCACCTTCACTTTCTTCCAACATGTGATGTTATGAAAGTTGTCTTGCACTTCCATTTTTCTTTCATAAAACCAACTTTGTAACTTGTTCTGAATATAATTGATCAGTCCTAGTATTGGCAGTTTCCTTGCTTTTATCAGTACCGCATTCATAGACACTACGATGTTTGTTGTAAGCATATTGTACCTTCTATTGGTATGAAATGAACGAGCCCATCTTTCTGGTTCTTCTTCATTCAAGTACTCCGCAGCAACTTTGTTGACTTTTTCTATCTCATCCATGAAATTATAAAATTTGGTTTGTTTTTATGTTGTTGCTGCATTGTAGAAGAGTGATAGAACCACATCTAAGAAGTATCTTTTTCTTCAATTCTTCTCCATATGGTAGATGCATATCCCGTGTTGACACTATGGATAGATATTTGCAATTGTATTTGCAATGGCTAGGTAACGATCTGATAGAATAGATAGTTGTTCACGTACCCCAATTCTATTTCTTAACTAATTGAAGAACCAGTTATAAGACTCATTAGTTTTTGAGTCTGCAATTCCAAAATCCAAAGAAAATATATTGTTATTTCCATCCTTTGACATTGCTATTATGAGGACACCACGATATTTTGACTTCAAAAATATTGCATCTACCATTATTAACGGTCTACAGTTGGTCCATCCAATGATTGAAGTGCCATAAATAAAAAATGCATATTTAAACCTGTGTTGAGCAAAAGAATATTAGTAACAACTTGCATTTGATGTTTATAATCAGGGTACAATAATTTTCTAAACTAAGTCATGCCCATGAGGCAAGAGTTGCATATATGTTAATAATCTAATTAGTGTAATTAAAGAATAAACTTTTGCCTCTTGGGCAAAAATTTTCAACTTCAACAGTATAGCATTTGTACAATAACATTCTAAACTAAGTCTTTCCCATGAGGAAAGAGTTCCATCTATGTTAATAATATAATCAGTGCAAATAAAGGATAATCTTTTACCTTTTGGGCAAAAGTTTTCAATTTCAATAATTTTTTAAACTAAGTCTTGCCCATGAGGCAAGAGTTGCATATATGTTAATAATCTAATCAGTGAAATTAAAGAATAAACATTTGCCTCTTAGGCAAAAGTTTTTAATTTCAACAGTATAGCATTTGTACAATAATTTTCTAAACTAAGTCTTGCCCTTGAGATAAGAGTTGCATATATGTTAATAATCTAATCGGTGAAATTATAGAATAAATTTTTGCCTCTTGGGTAAAAGTTTCAATTTCAACAGTATAGCATTTGTGTAAACTAAGTCTTGGCCCTGAGGCAACAGTTGCATATATGTTAATAATCTAAGTAGTACAATTAAAGAATAACCTTTTGCCTCTTAGGCAAAAGTTTTCAATTTCAACAGTATAGAATTTGTATAAACTGTCTTGCTCATAAGGTAAGAGTTGCAAATATATTAATAATCTAATCAGTGCAATTAAAGGATAAACTTTTGACTTTTGGGAAAAAGTTTTCAATTTCAACAATTTTCTAAACTAAGTCTTGCCCGTCAGGCAAGAGTTGCATATATGTTAATAATCTAATTAGTGCAATTATAGAATAAAGTTTTGCCTCTTGGGAAAAAGTTTTCAATTTCAACAGTATAGCATTTGTACAATAATTTTCTAAACTAAGTCTTTCCCATGAGGCAAGAGTTTCATATGTGTTAATAATCTAATCAGTGCAATTAAAGAATAAACTTTTGCCTCTTGAGCAAAAGTTTTCAATTTTAAAAATTTCTTAAACTAAGTCTTGCCCATGAGGCAAGAGATGCATATATATTAATAATCTAATCAGTGAAATTAAAGATTAAATTTTTGCCTCTTGGGCAAAAGTTTTTAATTTCAAAAGTATACATTTGTACAATAATTTTCTAATCTAATTCTTGCACTTGAGATAAGAGTTGCATATATCTTAATAATCTACTCAGTGAAATTAAAGAATAAACTTTTGCCTCTTGGGCAAAGTTTTCAATTTCAATAGTATAGAATTTGTATAAACTAAGTCTTGCCCATAATGTAAGAGTTGCATATATGTTAATAATCTAATCAATGCAATTAAAGGATAAACTTTTGCCTTTTGGGCAAAAGTTTTCAATTTCAACATTTTTCTAAACTAAGACTTGCCCGTGAGGCAAGAGTTGCATATATGTTAATAATCTAATCAGCGAAATTATGGAATAAATTTTTGCCTCTTGGACAAAAGTTTTTAATTTCAACAGTATAGCATTTATACAATAATTTTCTAAACTAAGTGTTGCCCATGAGAAAATAGTTTCATATCTGTTAATAATCTAATCAGTGCAATTAAAGAATTAACTTTTACCTCTTGGGCAAAAGTTTTCAATTTCAATAATTTTCTATACTGTCGTTCCTATGAGGCAAGAGTTGGATATATGTTAATAATCTAATAGTGCAATTAAAGAATAAACTTTTACCTCTTGGGCAAAAGTTTTCAATTTCAATAATTTTCTAAACTAAGTCTTGCCCATGAGGCAAGAGTTGCATATATGTTAATAATCTATTAGTGCAACTAAAGAATAAACATTTGTCCTTTGGACAAAATTATTTAATTTCAACAGTATAACATTTGTACAATAATTTTCTAAACTAAGTCTTGCCCATGAGGAAAGAGTTGCATATATGTTAATAATTTAATCAATGCAATTAAAGAATAAACTTTTATCTCTTGGGCAAAACTTTTCAATTTTAATAGTATAGCATTTGTGCATGTTCTCATCATCCCTCTTTATGTTTGTATAGGTTCCTGGGTTGCTTTCTTTCATTATGTGAAGATAAAATGACAACCTATTGTAGTTCACTTCTGTGGCTCCTCTTATCACCGTATACGCATGTTATATAGCTCGCCATGATTTGTTGTAAGATATGATTGTTCCATATTTCCTTCTCATTTCATCTACCACAAAGTTTGGTGTGATTACATTACTAGAGTTATGCATAAGATTTAGTATGTAGTCATATATGACCTTTGATATTGCATTTCTATGGTCGGACATTATAAAATCAACCAAGCAACTGTGAGCCTTTTCATAGTAGATATCTTATTGTGCTTGATTTGATAACCTTAAATTGGATGTTGCATGTAATTGCAATGTTTGACATGCACGTCATCATATTTTGTTTGTCAATGAAGATCGACTTGACATTTACCTCATTAAAATAGGCATTGTATCTCAAGAGAGTATTCTCGACATCAAGTATCCTCTTTTTTTTGTCATACCCTCTTTATCTTCGATGGCTGCCCCATTTCTTCATCTATTGCAGCCTCCAATGTTGGTTTGATAACCTGTAACTCGTTATTTCTATCAATAATTTCAATTGATTGTCCCATATTGTAGTGCTCAATACTCATTTCTTTTCCATCCATTCCAAGAATAACACTTGTGAAAAATAAAACAACAAAAGATTAGTAACAATTAATTTAGAATATATATCTTCAACAACCAAAATCAATAAAAAGTAAGGCATAATCAACTATTGCCTATGAAGCATAACTGTCAAAGTATTGCCTCTAGGGAAAGAGTTATAGGTCATCTGCCAAGTCATTACAGACTATGGTAGTGTCAACTCTTGCCCATGGGTAATAACTGTCTCAGTCTTGCCTGTCGGGTAATAGTAAGAGGTCATCTGCCAAATTGTTACAGACTAAGAAAGTGTCAACTCTTGCCCATTGGGCATAACTTGAAATGTATGGCAGAATCTGAAGTCGCTAAAATCGCACTTGAAACTACTGAATAACACACACTATAGGGGTGATTTTGAGAGGGTTGTTTACTTCAGAGATAGGTTGCAAGTGATACCACATAGTTTATCAACTCAATGCTCTGATAGTATGGCCTTAAAAGAGAATGATGTACTGACTATTATGGAGAAGATATTGAAAAGAGCATTTTACAATAAAAATTCAGGGCTTTGTGTATAAGCTAGGTTATTCCATCCCTATGTATTTTAGTGCAGTTATGAAAGAAAAAATGTAACAAGAATCTTATTTAGTTTTTAAACTAAGAATCTTCTTATTTTAGTATTTGTTTTGCCTTTCAGGTTTTTGGTTAATGCTTTGTTGATAATATTTTTTCCCTCATCGAATATAGCCAAAATAATTTCTTTTGGCTTGTAAAGTCTTGTAGATAACCATGGCTACCCCAAATGGGATAATTTATTATTCTGCCAAATCACCTCAACACCCAAAGGTTCACGCCCACAGTCAAGGGACTAAATATAGCAAACATAATGGATATTCTAATATCCAATATTGAAGTTTTCTAATAAGGGGTTCTAAGAGGTGTGTGGAAAACTAAGAAACCGTGTCATCTTCAGGGGATCTCCTGTGTTGTATCACTCAACAAAAACATGTGATACTGGGAGAAAA
>NC_061115.1:49923192-49947906 GCF_002878395.1 Capsicum annuum
CTCCTGTGTTGTATCACTCAACAAAAACATGTGATACTGGGAGAAAAGAAGTTGCCAGAAACGCTGGTGATTATTCCAACATATCTAGGTAAGCACAGTTCAACAACAAATGGTCAATGAATATAAATATAATGCGTGTTCAACAATGAAGGATTTTTTTAAACACTGAAAAGTTCTATAATAGTAACCTTGTTACCTAAAGTGCCAAATCCTACTACCATTAGAGAGTTTAAGCCTATTATTTGTTGCTCTATCTTCTATAAGCTAATAGCTAAGGTGCTCTCTCTTAGAATCAACAAGTTAGTGCTTCTTTAATCTCTAAAACATAGGCTAGATTCATCCGAAATGGAAAACACAGCCTTTCCCTCTAAGACCAAACCCTCGCAACTACTCAAACACAATTATAATCGCAATAACAAACTCCCTACAACATGTCCGACACAATTCCTTATCATCTTCTAATGCTAATTATACCACTAGTTTGAAATACTTGGAACTAATTTCTTGTACCACCTTGACCTTATACGTTTGGCCTTCCGAAAATATGTTGCGATCAACGTTAACTCCCATATTAATGGCCTTTCTCTCCAAGACCAACCCCCCATAACTACTCAAATACAATTATAACCGTAATAACAAACTGCCCACAACCTGTTCGACGGAATTCCTCAATGGTTAATATATTACTACAAGAACAACATATCCCAAATTCAGCTTGCGTTCACCTCCCAAAAAATTAAATCAATATACTAATTATATAATGAGCTAAAATTACCACAATGCATCAATAAGCTAACATTACCACAATGAATTTTGATGATGAAATTCATACCTGCAGAAACCTTATGGATAAAGTCAATTCTGCGAATGTGTAAAAGTCGATTCTCGAATTTGAAAGAAAGTGATTTAACAATAATATTTTGGATGTCAATTCTGGAATTTAAAAGAAAGAGATTTAAACCAAGAATATTTTGCAGATGGGTATTTTCGTCCAAAAGAATATGACATAACAAATAAAGGCTATTTTAACAAAGCCTTTTTATTTGGGGCTAAAATTTGAAAGCCACCCTAATTTGGGTCTATATTTGAGAATTACCCCATCTTGAGCTTAGCAAGTGGGCTCATCAATCGTAGCCCAAATTAATAGGCTAACTGGATAAATTTGGGAAAAAAAACACTGTGTAGCCTTTTTTAAAAAAAATAGCCCAAGTTTGGGCATATGGACATATAATGTGCAGTCGGGTAAAAAAATGCCACTTTATGACCATTTCGTAATCTTTTCTAATTTTGGTCATTTTGGCCTACGTAGTCCATATACAATACTGATACAGTCTATATACAATACTAATATAGTATATTCAACTTGGGCAATTCGACCCTTTTAAAAATATTTTTCCTATAAATTTTTTAACTGATCAAATATTCTGCTTTTTTTACTGTTTAAAAATAATAATTAAATTATATAAAAATGATATAATTGTTAAATAGAATATGTATCTATATAAGATAAGTGCATAGAAATTTTATAGTTCTATCAAATATGTATATGTATAAAATATATAAAAAAAAAATATATCGAAAGTGTATGAAAATTATATAATTATTGTATAAAACATGTAAAAAATATGTACAGTTATTGTATAAATTATGTATCAAAACTGTATAATTTTCGTATAGAATGTTTATGTGTATAAGATTTTATAGAAACTGTATAGAAGGTATGTAGAAACGTTATAGAACAAGCTAGTAAATTGAAATGGCTAGACAGTGGAATTTAAATTCCATGGCCATTTTCATGGAAATAGTTTAATTTGATGTATCATTTCTGTTCTTTCCCCTAAAATTTGGACTTTATTAAATCCATATTTGTTGGATTTAGATAATTAATTCAATTATATTAATCCACAGTATTTATTTGGACTAATATATTTTGAACTTAATATAACCCAAATTTATTACGGATAAAATTTCGTTGCACACAAAATTCCCAATACTTGAACACATGTCAAGATATAACTTGAATGACAATAGTTGAAGTATGACACTTTTAATTTTAATGATATTCGTATGCAGAACGTCATGGATTCTACCATATCAAATGAAAATATATTGAATTAAATATTCTTTCATATCTGTTTTGTCTTTCATTATTTTTATTAATATTTAATTCATGTGACACTACTAAGAAAAATGAGGGAGCGTGTCCTTTTCTTAGCATTAAATGATGTCCCTTTTCTTAATTTATCCATATTGGCACTTGTTAGAAACCAATTTCTTAGGTCATAATAGCACCTACTAGAACCCACCAATAGGCAAGCCAAATCGCAGTCCGAAACTGCTAGTAATGGACTACCAAAAGTATGAAGGAAAGAATGCAGAATAAATGTAGTAAAAGACTAACATGCATAAGATAATCCCAAAACCATGTGGAATCAGTACAAAAGATTCTAACATAATAAGAATACAAAACAATGTACCCAAGGGAATTACACTGATATAACTCATCTCTGAATACAACATAGAGACTAGTCTCTTACATAAAAGGGAGAAAAGTAGTACTCCAAATGCCAGGAGCTCGCACTACGTCTCTGAACCATAGCTACTCCACACGATGCATACAACAACAATGATAACTCATACTATGATCTGTACACCATAGAAGTGTAGTATGAGTACCAAACACATGGTACTCAGTAAGCAACTTTCGACTGAGCTTCAAATATAATGCAATTATATATAACATATAAATAGAGCTAGAAACTACACCCAAATATATAGTAACCACATAGTGTATCTAGTGAGATAACAAGAAAAAACTATCCTACTCATATCCAAGATACTAACCTAATAGGCTAATAATGTATTAAGAATAAACTATCCTATTCTAGCCATACTCAGGAATTTTGACACTATACCTTATATCACCGGCCAAAATATGAATAAAGGGTGAAAGGGGGGGTATATATACATATATAATAGTAAACAAGGTCAAAGAATTAATATACAACCTAAGTAAAGAAGGAGGAAAGGGATATACAATAATACCATAGCTACATGTAAATAGATATACCTATACATATAAACAAGGTCAACTCATGGTACATCCTAAATCATCAAACTATTAACTTAAGACCTCATAACCACAGTAGAAAATTATGCTAGCACACTCAGGGTTTCTAATTCATACATCTAATCATGAGATAATTACCCTAATAGAGCAACTATAAATAAAGAAATTAAGGTATCAGGGTCTAAAACCCTAATGCATAATCAACGGATAATCATGCATAATGATATAATCATAAGATAAAGAACCAGAATCATACCTCGACTCTCGACACCTAACCATTAACCCAGCTGTCATAGACTATACATAATAATGATCAATATAACAATAATAACGATAGCAACGATAATGCGAATAACCAGCTAGTCCGAACAAACAATACCCAACCAGACCTTTTATGAATCTATACCACCGTAGGCTCAGAAAGGTTTAATCAACATACAATACACCACAAGCCATACTTATCACCAATACCTATGCAACCCCCATAAGGCTGATAGATATAGGCGCATACTGGTGATAGGCAATGCGCATGCAAGGATGAATTCAAACTGAATCCACAATACCATAGCCAATCTAAGTATCATAGTATAAACCAGTGTATCATCTCACAACAACATCAACTGCTGGAATCAAATCGATATATCTATCTATATATATATATATATATCATAACCATCCTCTAATTCATAATCACCATTATCATAAGCATAATCATAATCATCATCATCCTACTCCATATAATACCAGGGGATTTATATGTATATGTATAATATTAGTTGAACGACTAATACCGTGGCTAAAAGAGTATAAATATGTAATTCCAATGCCCGAGGTAAGCTCCGTGACTAAATAATCAGAGAATTATAGAAAAGGTCACAATCTCTCTCGACCATATAGAATAGTAACAGTAAAGCTATGGAACTGAGTCGTTAAAACATCATTATTATTTTCAATGCACATAAATTATTTGTTAAGATGGTACGATTCCCGTTATGTAGAAAATCCATTTAACAAGTGGTAAAGTGAGAATAAATTCCTTTTTTAGGAAAAAAGGCAAAAAATCATGTACTAGTTAAAATCATACCATTTACCGTGTCAGTAATCATGAATGTACCAAATCTATGCATGCCATCACCAGTATTCAAATAATGCAAACATAAGCATCACACATCTACAAACCACTACTACGTTCTTTACAAGGATAAACAACTTCCCAAAATCTAACCAATATCATAACACGGCCTTAGGCCTCTTGATAGGTGCATACCCGACTTAACCAGAAGTTATATTATTAGTCACATCCAAAATCTATACCAATATTCACATTTGTAAGCTATGCCATTAATCATATTCAGAATCTATATCAAGAATCACATCTATAAGCTATAAAATTACGCATATCCAGAATCTATATCAATAACCATACCTATAAGCCATCGCATATCTATAAGCTATATCATATTTATAAGGAATATCACATCTAGAGGCCATATATCTCATTCACGAGGCACATCATATCTATGGGCCATATATAACATCTATGAGGCATATCATCTCTCTAGGCCATATATCACATCTATTAGGTATATCATATCTATAGTCCATATATCATAATACAAGAAGAACCATTACAATTCACCAAGTCACAAAGTAATCTCTTACCATAGGCTCGTTAGTCTCAACTATGTCTAACATACATAAATAAGTCCACATGGGCTAACACACGTCTTGGCCTAAGGTGGACTGGGGGAACCTACTTCTAATCCTTGAAATCCATATTTAGGCAATTTATACCCTGGACTAGGGTAAGGTATCTAAATTGACTTCTAGATGGTACAAAAGTCATAATTAGCGCTAAGATAGGAATTCCACCTAGAACATGAGCAATTAAGTCAACTACTCCTAAATTACAGTTTTAAGATGCCTAAATAGTTCAAATAAGGCTAATCATAATAATCACGCTTCCAACACCTAAACACATCCCAAATCCATCATAGTATCATAATCATTCTATGAATTAGCTCAATTTATGAAGAAAGCAATTGGGTCTTAAATGTATATAAGTACTTCACCTTACAAGTCAAATCACTCATCCAATCCCCAAACTCCAATAATCAAGACTAAGTTATGGTGTTCTATCCATAATTAATCTTAACATTCATATTTACATGCCATATATAAAACACATCATCTTGTGAAGAAGAGTAAATAGAAGCCTACCTCGATATCGAATCACAAATCCTTGAATCATCCACAAAATTTTTGTCTTCACGCCATGATCTTAAAATGTTACCATGCTATCAAAATTGTAATCTACGCATCATTAGGAGTAAAACAAGACCCATATTTTCATATAATAGGATGGGTTAAATTTTGGGTCAAGAACAGGCCTGTGGGGCCCATAAATAGAATCTAAAATTGAACCCTTCACGAGGTCCTTCGAAGGATAAGAAAGTTGTGGTCAAAACTTGAGCACAAAAGGAGAACAAATCGGAACTCAAATCAACCCTTAAAGATTAGGAATTTAAATCCCCAATTTCAAAGAATTTACCATGAATTTGGACAAAAATTAAAGAGAAAACTAATGGGAAATTACTAAAAAGGATAAGGCTAGCTTACCATAGCTTATTTGGAAGATTTCCCACCCTTTTACCTTCTTTGAGATCTCAAAATGGTGTAAAAATGGTGGGAAAATGTTGGAAAATTGGGCTGAAGAAGAGGGTTAAATATGGAGTCAGGAGTCGCTATCATGACTCAGATATCCTGGTCGTGACCTGCAAAGGGTAAAACCCCTTTTGCAAATGCTATTTATGTCTATTGCGATTGTAATTCTGCCAATGAGTAAAACTCATTTGGTGAATACAATTTATGTGTATTCACATATCGTGAATGCGATTTATAGCACAGGGTATAAATCTCATATGGAGATCGCGATTTATGGCTATCGCGATCGTAATTGCACCAGAAACCTCAGTTGATTTTACTAAGTTAGGAATAGAGTTCGACCGGG
Source organism: Capsicum annuum (assembly GCF_002878395.1). NCBI lineage: Eukaryota > Viridiplantae > Streptophyta > Magnoliopsida > Solanales > Solanaceae > Capsicum > Capsicum annuum. Next base: position 49,929,273 of record NC_061115.1, read on the forward strand.
TGTTAGGAATTCTTTTAGAACCCCATGCGTGCAAACTAAATATGCTATCATTCTAAATTCGACGTCCTAGAATCAATGGAACCATCAAAACTTTCACCTAAGATTGTTTCGATTGAATGTGGGGCCCACACCTAAGTTCCATTTTTCACATAATTCAACCAATAGCCCAAAATGAGTCAGGAAGCCTTGGGACCTGAACCAAGGGTCCCCCTAGCATAAATTCAATGTTTCTGATCTGATGGCTCTGTTAGAATTTCCATCCGAGGTCATCTCCTAAGAGTTTTGGTCCAAGACTAAATCCTAAATAGGAAAATCTCCAAAATAGTAAAATGAGCCTAAAATCTAAATGAACTATTCAATCACTGAATCGGCAGTTTTGGTAAGTCATAAATGACTTGTAGCCATTGTAGGAAGGCTCAAAAAGTTGAAAATATATGCAAATCGAGGAAATAACCTGGAGGGTCATCATAATATCCACTACTAAAAGGACTTTTGTCCTCAAAAGTCAATGGATGAAAAGATCATCATAACTCAAAGAGATAAAGTATTGATCCTGTATGCTCCAAACACAACTTCCCAGATACTCTCCTAGAAAAGAGAACACTTTCAAGGGATTTTGCCACTGGAATCCCCCTTTTCAACCAGCTTTGTGACTTTACTTTTCAAATAACCAAGCCTCGACCTCAACCACCAACTGGCCTCCAACTAAACCAAGGAAGGCTGAAGCACATAAATTTGAACCATGCCACACTGATACCACACTGATACCAGCACAATTTGATAAAGGCTCATCTAAGTGAAAGGCACAAGAAGGCATGAGTCATGTAACCAAATTTAAACCCAAATATCACCTTCTTTTGCCATTCCACACCTGTTATCCACTCCAAACTAGGAAAAAAATCACTTGAATCTCATTTGCATAATCTCATTGTAGAAAACTCAAAGAAATAAAGTCGATCTACTGAAAATCCATATAACAAACATGGGATTAAGTCTATATAGAGCTATTTGAGCAAACAAAATAGATAATTGAGGTGAAAGCTGAAGGAACCAAAACCATGTCCATGGACTAATCGATCACCTAATAACTATAATCCATATAAACTTAGTAAGATTGGATAGGTAACCATGGAGTAGGCTCAGCTATCCTATAGATGAAATTCTAACTCAGACAATTCTAAAAACGAAGGATACTCCAAACCTCTATAACTTCAAGTTAAATCTTGACACCAAGGCTGAACCGCTCGATCTCAACTACCTAAACAAAACCTGAAGATGGGTAATCATTCAGACTTTAAATTCATTATTGCCATTCGAAGGCGTCATATCCTAAATTGAGCCAACAAGCCTATACTAAGTCCAAATACTCAAACCGACCTTACCATCTAAATTAGACATATCATTATAGAATCATGTCAAAATAAAATTAAAATATAGGTAAAGAAAAAAAATCACCGCGGTGGATAAATCACTGACTAAAATCATAAGAAATCAACTCTATATCTGCTGGAGGGTATGTACCATCAAAACATACTCAAAAACTCACCAAGGCTGCAAATCATACTAGTAATAGAAAAAACTCTAGCAACTCAAAGAAATGCAACCTTAACAAAAAACTAATCGATCCAATATCCCATCTTAATAAAGAATACTCATAGGCATATAACATCAAGAAGAAGCACTCCACCAAGTCTTATAAGGCCAAATTTTTTTTGAAATGAGGGTTTCCTAGATCTGCCCAAGTAGATCAATCATAGCTCAATCAACCCATGAATCACATCACCGAGGAAGGAAGTACCAAGCTCGTCACCAATGTCAAGGTAAAAAACACTAGATAAAATGAACCAAGCAACTAAAGTTAAAGAATTTTCAATTTGCCAACTTAAAAAGCGATCATAGGAAATATCACTTATCTCTAACTCACTTAAATTCACTAGAAGAAAAACCATATCACGGTAAGAATAGAGTATCCAACTCCACACCAATAGAAAAAGCAAACCTATAACCGGGAGATGAATCCAATGAACCAGAAGAACGAAGCCAATACTTCTCACCATCAATATCAAAATCACTATCGAGCAATGAACTATCCAAATTAGAATAACAGCTGGGCAACCTCAATAACAAGCTACATAGAGAAGGATATCCAATGCAAAAACTTTCACAACCCAGGAGGCGAGACTAAGAATACCAAACTCAAGAATAGGCAATAGAACTAAACTTTCAATTCTCGAACCATACCAGAACCATAGAATGTCAACTTACCTTCAATACCATAATCCACTCCACAGTCAATCTAGCACATCCAACAAAAAAGAAAAATGACCAATCCTTACCTCGTTATAGAAGATAAATAACCAATCATCTATAGCTACCTAAGCTAATGAATAAGAACCATGAGAAATAGAATTCTAACTAGATGACACTTGTATAATAATCAAACAAGGATAATCTATAACATTAAGAAATGGCAATAAAAACAATCAGTACTATGAACATTAATATAAGGAATAGGCAGTACCAAAATGATAATCAATAATGAGTACCACTCTAGGGCCATAAAAAGGCCAATATGCCAAGGTAAATGGAAGTCAAGCCCAAATGATATGCCCATACAGAGACAATATCAATACAAATCTACTTCATCAACTACTAAAAGAAATAAACCATGGGGATAGTCATATAATCATGAATTCAATAACAAGGCACACAACAATCAATATGAACGTATCAAGGCATAACATCATCGATGGGTATAAAAATCCCAATACGCACAAATGAAAAAGTAAATTAGGAAAATAAAAGAACACCTATCATGGTGAAATCCACAATCGCATGTCTGATGGGTCTAAGAGAGAACAAATCTGAAAGGGTCCAAATTCAGACTGACCAACTGAATTACCAATATAGGTGCCAAGAATACTATCTTTAACTAACGGTGCCATAACATCACGAGGTTGATCTGGACAAGCTGAATAACTAGTAATCCCATGCTGGGGAAACTCTTTAGACTCGTGATTAAGATCTCTACAATCATAGAAAACTTTTTTAAGTCCTAACCTGACAACAAACATGAATTGAGCCCAAATGGTTGACTAACTGATGCTGAGAGCACCCTCTACTAACATGATCATCCTTCGCAGAGTCATAGCCTACCTTGAGAACTCTAGGCTAGCTGTGAATGCATGCTAAATCTATCTAAACAACTAACTCATATCTGGGGCACTCTATGGACTAATATCCCTTCTTTCCATAACCAAAATAAGCCCTTGGAATACTCCAAAATGTTGCCCCTGTTGATCTAGAGTGATTGTCATAGACTGAAGACCTATACCAAAAACTCCATATGATTTGATGAGAACTTTACCCTTTATGATCCCCAGGACTAATTTGAGAATCACCCATATTCTAAAATACTACCTGTATAGAATTGATAGACTACAAGTTAAACTAGTCTCCCACCAGAAGTATCCTTACTCCTAAATTAAATACCAATGGCACTATACTAATGGAATGGCCACTTACCACTACCTTCATAAGTCCCAATACATGCTCTCTCTCTCTATGGATCTCTTATGATCAATAATTGGAAAGAAAAAAAACACAAAACACTATTAAGTGATCCAATGCCAAATAGAGTGGCAATGTTAATCCTCTAATAAATTTGTGCACCATCCCCTGCTCTAAAGGATATAGCATAGGAATATGTGAAGCCTACTCACGAATCCTAATCTCGTACTCCAAAACCAAAATGGAACCCTGATAACACTAACAAATCCAACATTAGCATGAGAACTGCTGGATGAATTGGATGTCATCCCAAGCTGTGGGGTATCTGCAAATACACTAAGGACCCCCAATATAGAATTTTGAAATACAAAAGTGATTATAAACCCCACTAAAGCCTGGGATGGCCCAAAATCTTTTGGATGACATTAAAGATCTTTGATATCCATCCTTAACCTCTTGGTATAACACTGCACTGAAGCTCTAAAGTATGCTAAAGTCTTATTTGTATCTACCGATAATCTTGTATTATCCTTCTGAGACAGACAAGAGTCAAGGAATATGATTGAGCCTCATAGTAATACAAACACACGATAAGGAGTTGAGAAATACATTTTTTAAAAATGCTTGGTAGCCTTTCGATTATAGGGTGTGGATGACTCTACGCCAATTCGTAGGACTCTACTAAATAATTAGCTCTTATACCAATAAATCGGTAAACCTGGCTCTGATACCAATTTGTTGTGACCAAATTTCTCAGGTCATGATGGCACCTACTATAACCCACTAGTAGATAAGCCAACCGATATTTCAGAACTACTAGTAAAAAACTACCAAAAGAAGGAAGGAAAAATTGTTAAATAAATGTAGTAAGAGACTAACATACATAAGATAACCCAAAACCTGGTGGAATCAGTACAAGATCTTCTAACATAATAAGAACATAAAGTAAAATACTAAGGGAATTACAATGATGTAACTCATCTTTGAATACAACATAAAGACTAGTCTAGTACATAAGAGAGAGAAAAGTAATACCCCAAATGCCAGGAGCTCACCCCACATCTTCGAACCATAGCTACTTCACACAATACACACAACAATGATGACAATACATTATATGATCGGCAGGCTGCAAAAGTATAGTTGATTACCAAATATGTGGTACTCAGTAGGCCACTGTCGACTAGCTTAAAAAATAATATAATTATAGATAACAATTAAATAGAACTAGAAATTACACCCAAATATACATTAAACACCATAGTCTACAGCTAATAAGATAACAAGGATAAATAATCCTACTAATATCCAAGAGAATAACCTAATAAGCTGTAACACCCTGTGGTCTTCCCAACTCGATATCACTTCATGGTATTCTTAGAGGGGTGCTCATCTAAAAAGTTTTCTAAGTGTAGAAAGGGACAATCTCATTTTGAGCCCCAAATCTTTGAAGAATTATTTCATGACCTTCCCGACCTTCAATAGTTAATATTTTAGCTAATTCATGATCTGAAAGGTCAATAGGTGTTCCCCGACAAGTTTTGGATATTTCGAGCCGCGTTTAGACCATGTTTGGTGTCCTAAAATAGTGGACCAATGCGATCTTGGCAGGCCATATTGCCCATCACATTAGATAATTTTTGTGCAGGGACTGCTAGGCAAAATTACTAAGGCTTGGCATAATTAGGGCACTACCCGTCAGGCATCACATCGATGGCATTTATACGCTGCATCGCCAATCGCGTTGATGCCCGGTTGTTTCAATTTTTAAAATCTGCATCCAAAGGGGGCAATTTAGTCATTTTCCCCACCCTTTTTAGCTTTAACATGGGATTTAATCCCCAAATCATCAAAATACAAGATAATTTCTCATAAATCACTCAAGAACACTTTCTAGGGATTCAACCCAAAATCTAAGAGAACTCAAAATTTAACAGTCACTTTTCAAAAAATTTTCAACAATTAGAATCCCCAGATCGAGAGCTTGAAGAATCACCCATCAATAGTTTGAATAGCATTCCTAAAGCAAAAGTTCATCAAAAATTCATAATTTAAGGTACGTGCAGTTTTTCTAAAACTACATAGGCTGGTTTAAACACTTTGAATATGATTTAACATTTAGAAATCATGAGTTTACAAAGGGATTTTGAAATTTACATTTTGATTGTGCATTATGGACTCTTAAATGGAATTATTGTTTTAGTCTTGAGGCCTTTCCATTAATTTGATTTTTAATCTTTTATATGTATGTATGAAATTAAGTTGAATATTTAATTTAGAGCATGACTATTTATGCTCCCTCTCATGTTGCAACACTTCTTGATTTTAGAATATTATAAGTTGAAGAATGTTATTTAGTAGCATGGTATCAATGTTCTTAAATAGTGTTAAGTGATTTAAGGTTGATGTTCAAATTAATGAGAGAGAGGTTTTGCATGTTGATAAATGTTGAGTGTATATAATTAAAGAATTGCATGATATGACCACCACATGTTTGTTGAAATAATTAAAAATAATGATTTTTGCATAGTTTGATAAATGTATTGAAGAATGGATCTTCTTGAATTATTTGAAGTATGGTGGTCTGAACTTTATGATTTGAAAGAGAAAAACTGTGATATGATTTTATGGCTCAGAATCATGACTTGTAAGTCTTGGTATGACGATACCAATATAGCTAATGCCATAGTAATTCAGAACAGAATAGAATACAGATTTTTATTCAGATTTTCAAATTTTGAACGTAGAATGATTCATGTTCATAAAAGTCTAAAATTAGGCATAAATAGACGTTAGGTGATTCCCTAAAGAAGGCACAAGTTCAGATTAATCATTTTCTGAAATTGTGTTTTGTTGATACGGGTTATTACGTCCCCTAGAGGGATTTTACACTGGCCTAGTGCCCTGTGGCATATTAGACTCAGACACTTCAACCCTTGTGGAAAACTCGGGTTGGGGGCTTCCGCTCTGAGTCAATGAAAGATTCCATATAGCCCATGAAATATTAGACTTGTAGGGGCGTACCACCTAACTCAAAAGTAATAAAAAGAATATAATTCCACTGACAAGAATGTTTTATGATTATAAAAGAAGTGCCGATGTGTTTTGAATTATATCATGCATGTGTTCCGTGACTTGCTTTCACCTGTGTTATATATATAAATGCATTATTTTGGTTTTATCCTTGTACCAGTACATCTGTATTGACTCCCTATTTTTCAGGGTCTGAGGCTCAGTCTAGGGGTCCTGATAAGCTGTAGATTCCTTCAGGAAGGAGTGAAGAGTGCAGTTGGTGAGCCTTCTATCTTCTAGAAGGCATATTTTATTTCACTCATTTAGTACCTACTATAGCTTTGGTCTACTTGGGGCTTATCCCAGATTTAGGAGAGTTTTGATATCTTAGGTAGTAGAGATTTTGCAGACTGAGAAAGATGTTGTTTACATGTTGAAAAACTTATTTTGGTATTGTCGAACAGATTCCAAATTTGTGACCATGATTCCATTTCGTTATGTATTTCTATTTTTGTTTTTTGTTTTTGAATGGTATATGTATTACAAGTTAGAAGGGCTCTTGGTCTTTCAAGGTTCAGGATGCATATCATAGCCAGGGCCCCAGTTTGGGTATAGAAAACTTGGTATTAGAGCACGGTTCATGGTCCCAGGGTGTCTGTGAATTAACATAGGGTAGAGTCTTATTTATGGGTGTGTAGTATGCCATACTTATAAGCAAGAAGCTACTAAATATATAGGAATGTTTCTCTTCTTGTGATTTAGTTCATGTTGTAAGTGTCTGAAATGTCCGCTCATCAATTTATTTTGTATTTCCAAACAAGCTATCATGCCTCCACTTCGCCCCAATGACCAAAACGCCCAAGCTGATGATGTTTATCCCACTCATGGGATGAGGACACATAATAGGGCTCATACTCCTGATTTTGTTGCTGCTCTAGGAGTCCCTTCAGTTAAGACCAGCTAACCCAGATCACCTAGAGCTCCCCGTTCTAAGACTAACCATACCCTACCTCTAAAGAGAGAGATATCAAATGATTAGTTTAGACAGTTGATGCACATGCTTGCACAGTTGGTGTCTTTATAGGATTGGTGGTTAAAGGATATTGGGTCTGCTCATATTATATATAAGGCTACATGAGTGGGTTATTTTATGAGGCTGAACCTACCATAGTTTACTGGCACAAAGGTGGAGGAGGATCCATAAGAGTTTGTAGATGAAATGGAGAAAATCTTATGAGTAATATATATAGATGAGGTAGAAGGGGTTGAACTACCGGTTTATCAGTTGAAGAAGGTAGCAAACCAGTGGTACTATGAGTGGGAAGATTTAAGGGGTAATAATGTTGGGCCTTCTATGTGGGGCGAATTTTTGAAAGCCTTCTAGGACTGATTTTCCCCCAAGATTTAAGGGAGTCCAAAGTTGAGGAGTTTATGAACTAAAAGAAAGGAAAGATGACCTGCAAGAAGTATGCTCTGAACTTCAACCATTTATCCCGCTATGCTTCATAATTGATGGGTAACATGAGGGCCCATATGACAAAATTTGCATTCGGCCTTTCGAATGACTTGGAGTTAAAGTGCAAAGGGGCAATGCTAAGCCGAGACATGGACTTCTCCAGATTTTTAGTCCACATGCAGTAGGTTGAGGAGTAGAAGAAGAGGGTTGCTAAAGCTAAGGAGAAGGACAGGCAGGCCAAGTGGGCCAAACTAGCAGACCAGAACCACAGTCAGTCGCAGAGTGGTAATTGGGGTAACTGATGGTAGAAGAAAAATTTTTGGGCTAATGCAAAGCCTTCAGCCAGGGCCCCAGTGCCCAGAACCCCAGTTGACCAACGATCTCAGAGTTTGTAGATTAATCATAGATCAAGAGAACAGGATACCCAATCCCAGGGCAGTGTTTCTTAGCAGTATCATACGTTCTCATAGTGTGAGACTTGCGATAAGCATCATCTAGGGAGATATCAGCTAGGCACTCTGGTATGCTATTCATGTGGTGAGTCGGGTTATTTCCAAAGAGATTGTCCTTCCACTAGAAAGAATGTTGGTGGTGCCAAATCCCAGGAAAACTCTTTCGCACCGCCACCGCCTCTCAAAGGCACCACCTCAGCTACCTAAAGTGGTCGTAACCGGTTGTATGCCTTTTCCAATCTCCAGGAGGCAAAGGCCTCACCAAATGTAGTCAAGAGTACGTTGGAAATCTATTCTCGTAATGTTTATGTGTTACTTGATCTCGGGTCTACTTTGTCTTATGTGACCCTATATGTGGTAGTTGGTTTTGGTTTTGAGCCTGAAGTTATTGAAGAACCTTTCCCTATTTCCACTCCTGTAGGTGATTTTGTTGTGGCTAGGAGAGTATATAAAAATTACGTTGTGACTATTTATGGCTACTATACCATGGTAGACCTCACAGACCTTGATATGGTTGATTTTGATGTTATTCTAGGAATGGACTGGCTCCATTCGTGTTATACCATGCTAGACTGTAGAACCTAAAAGGTTACTTTTTCTTTTTCGAATGAGTCGGTAATAGAATAGGAGAGACATTCTTTAGCGCCTAGAGGGAAATTCATCTCTTACCTTAGAGCCCATAAACTCATATCCTAGGGTTGTTTGTATTATCTTATACGTGTAAAAGATTCTAATACTGAAAGTCTTTCTCTTCAGTCCGTCCCTGTGGTTAATGAGTTCCCAGAAGTCTTTTCTGATGATCTCCCAGGGATAACGTCTGATAGGGAGATAGATTTTGGTATTGATTTATTATCAAACACCCCATCCTATCTCTATTCTGCCTTATAGAATGGATCCTACTGAGTTGAAAGAGTTAAAAGAATAACTAGCGGTCCTTCTTGATAAAGGTTTTATCCATTCTAGTGTTTCTCCCTAGGGTGCCCCAGTACTCTTTGTACATAAGAAAGATGGTTCCCTCCATAGGTGTATAGACTACTGTCAGTTAAATAAGGTTACTATCAAAAACAAGTACCCTCTTCCTAGAATTGACGATCTTTTTTACCAAATTCAGGGTGCTAGGTGTTTTTCAAAAATAAAACTTTGTTCAGGGTATCATCAGTTGAAGGTAAGGGAGGCTAATATTCCTAAAACAGCTTTTTGAACCTAATAAGGTCACTATAAATTTTGGTCATGTCCTTCGGGTTGACTAATGCCCCTATAGCTTTCATGGACCTAATGAATAGGGTGTTCCATCAGTTTTTAGATCTGTTTGTCATAGTTTTTAGTGATGACATTTTGATTTATTCTAAGAGTGAGGAGGACTATGACAATCACCTCCGAATTATCCTTCACTCTCAAAAATCATAAGTTGTATGGGGAACTTGTATCTATTGTATCCGATTGAGGTACGTAATTCTCTTTGCAGTTTTGGAAATCTTTTCAGAAGGGTTTAGTTATCCAAGTGAACCTTAGTACTGGATTCCACCCTCAGATGGATGGGCAAGCCGAGCATAGCATTCAGACCCTTGAGAATATGTTGAGGGCCTGTGTCATTGACTTCAAAGGTAGTTGGATTGACCACTTACCATTGATAGAATTCGCATCTAATAATAACTATCATGCCAACATTAAGATGGCACCTTTTGAGGCACTTTATGGGAGAAGATGTAGATCACTAATTAGGAGGTATAAAGTGGGTGAGACTCAATTATTTGGGCCTGATCTTGTTCATCATGCAATGGAAAAGGTGAAAGTTGTTAGAGAACGACTCAAGACAACTCAAAGTCATCAAAAGTCATACGCTGATGTTAGAAGAAGGGAGTTGGAATTTGAGGTTAATGATTGGGTGTTTCTAAAAGTCTACCCTATGAAGGGAGTCATGCAATTCAAGAAGAAAGGAAAACTGAGTCCTTGCTATATAGGACCATTTCAAATTATGAGAAGGGTAGGTGGAGTTTCTTATGAGTGAGATCTTCCTGCAAGTCTGGGATTTATTCACCCAGTATTCCTTGTGTCCATATTGAAGAAGTGCATTGGGGACCATTCCCTATTGTTGCCTATAGGGGAGATCAAGATAATAGACTCCTTGTCGTATGAAGAAGAGCCTATTGCAATCTTGGATGGCCAAGTTAGAAAGCTGAGGAACAAGAAAATAGTTTCGATTAAGATACTATGAAAGAATCGAAAAATTGAGGAAGCTACTTGGGAATCAGAAGATGAAATGCTAGCTAGATACCCAAACTGTTTTTAGTCAATGGGTGACGACGTAGAAGGTACTATTCTACTACTCTCCATATCACTCTTTTATTTTCTTAGCATATTTGAAATCGTGCTTGCCTATGTTCTAAGTCATCATTCGGGGATAAATGATCCCAAGGGGGGATAGTGTAATACCTCGTGGTTTTTCTGACTCGATATTACCTCATGGTATACTTAGAGGAGTGCTTATCTAAAACATTTTCTAAGTGTAGAAAGGGACTTAGTCACATTTTGAGCCCCAAATCTTTGAAAAATTATTTCATGACCTTTCAAACCTTCAATAGTTAATATTTTAGCTAATTCAAAATTCAGGAGGTCAATAGGTGTTCCCGGATAGGTTTTAGATTTTTTGGGTTGCGTTTAGACCTTGTTTGGTGTCCCAAAATAGTGGACCATTACAATCTTGGTGTGTTGCATCGCCAATTGCGTTGGTCAATTTTTGTGCAAAAACTACCAGGCAAAAGTACTGAGGCTTGGCGCGATTAGGGCACAACGCGTTGGGTAGCATGTCGATGGCATCAATGCGCCACGTCCCCAATCTCTTCGACGCTCAATTGTTTTAGTTTTTAAAATCCGTATCCAAGGGGGGCAATTTAGTCATTTTCACCCACCCCTTTTCAGCTTTAACACGGAATTTAATCCCTAAATCACTAAAATACATGGTAATTTCTCACAAATCACTCAAGAACACTTTCTAGGGTTTCAACCCAGAATCCAAGAGAACTCAAAATTTAACCATCTCTTTTTAAAATTTCTTCAGGACTCAGAATCCCCAGGCCGAGAGCTTCAAGAATCACCCATCAATAGTCGAATAGCATCCCAAAAGCAAGATATTATCATAAAATCATAATTTAAGGTACATAAGGTTTTCCTAACACTACATGGACTAGTTTAAACACTTTGAATATGATTTAAATTTTAGAATTAATGAATTTACAAAAGGGTTTTGAAATTTACATTTCGATTGTGCATTATGGACTCTTAAATGGAATTATTATTTTGGTTTAGAGGCCTTTCCCCTAAATTAATTTTTAGTTTTATATATGTATGTATGAAATTGAGTTGAATATTTAATTGAGAGCATGACTGCTTACGCTCACTCTCATGTTGCAATACTTCTTGATTTTAGAATGTTATGAGTTGAAGAATGTTATTTAGAAGCATGATATCAATGTTCTTAACTAGTGTTGAGTGATTTAAGGTTGATTTTCAAATTGATGAGGGGGAGGTTTTGTATGTTGATAAATGTTGAGTGTATGTAATGAAAGAATTTCATGGTTTTCCAAAAATATATGACCACCACATATTTGTGGAAATGATTGAAAAGAATGATTTTTGCATAGTTTGATAAATGTATTGAAGAATGAATCTTCTTGAATTATTTGAAGTATGGTGATCTGAACTTTATGATTTGAAAGAGAAAAATTGTGATACTATTTTATGGCTCAGAATCATGACTTGCAAGTGTTGGTATGAAGATACCAATATAGAAAATGCCATAGTAATTCAGAACAGAATACAATGCAGATTTTCATTTAGATTTTTAGATTTTGAACGTAGAACAGAAAAGGCTAAAATTGTGCATAACGAGATGTTAGGTGGTTCCCTAAAGAAGGCACGAGATTAGATAACTCATTTCCTGAAATCGTGTTTTACCAATACAGGTTATTACGTCCCCTAGAGAGATTTTACGCTGTCCTAGCACCCTCTGGCATATCAAAATCAGACACTTCAACCGTTGCGGCAAACTCAGCTTGGGAGCTTCCCCTCCGAGTGATTGGTAAATTCAATATATCCCATGTAATATCATACTTGTAGGGATGTACCACCTAACTCAGAAGTAATAAAAGGAATATAATTGCATGGATAAAAATGTTTTATGATTATTAAAGAAATGCCCATATGTTTTGAATTATATCATGCATGATGTTTCTTGACTTGATTTCACCTATTATATATATATATATATATATATATGTATATATATAAATGCATTATTTTGGTTTTATCCTCGTACCAGTACATCTATATTGACCCCCAATATTTCAGGGTCCGAGGCTCAGTCTAGGGGTCCTGATAAGCTGTAGATTCCTTCAAGAAGATGTGAAGAGTGCAGTTGGTAAGCCTTCTATCTTCCAGAAGTCCTATTTCATTTCATTCATTTAGTACCTACTATAGTTTTGGCCTATAGGGGAGCTTGTCCCAGATTCAGACGAGTTTTGATATCTTATGTAGTAGAGATTTCACAGACTGAGAAAGATATTGTTTACATGTTGAAAAAGCCATTTTGGTATTGTCGAACAAATTTTGGATTTAAGACCATTAATCTATTTTGTTATGTATTTCTTCTTTTTCTTTTTGTGTATGAATAGTGTATGTGATTATAAGTTAGAAGGGCTCTTAGGCCTTGAAGGTTTGGGATGACCGTCATGGCCAGGGCCCCGGTTCGAGCATGACATAAGTCTAACGAAATATTAAAGATGAACGATCATATTCTAGTCATACTCAGGAATCTCAAAACTATATCATATATCTATAATGCCCTGAGTCTGTACCTCGGACGCTACACTGTGCTCACAATCCCTAAGGACTACAACCTAACCCATGACAGGTACCTACTGAAATAACTATGTAATAAATACTCTAATGATTGAGGAAAAAGGTGGAAATATATTCCATAAGGTTCAAATCTGCAAATAAGTCTGAATGCGGTATCAAAATACCATAACTGAATATAAGTACTAAAAAACTAAACAACTGCCTGAAAATACTCTAGATTGAAAAGCCTCTAACTGTCTAAACTTTGGAGTTGATGGGATAAGCCCCAAAATAACTCCATCTGCTAAAATAAACTGAAGTACTATAAAAAATAAGCATGTCCTCAGACTATGAGGACTCACTACTACTCTGAAAGTTGGGAATCTGAACTGCTAAGGGTTCTTTGAAGCCTGTGCGTCTGAACCTATGATATAAGACATCATAGAGCAAAGAAAATCATGTGTTAGTACTTTGAATGTACTGGTATGCTCAGTGAGGTAGGCTGAAATATATGGGTTCATATGCATTCACAATAATAACTGAATAACATGAGTATCACTGAGTAAGACTACATACATGAATACATAAACTGTAAATGAGATCGTGCTAATACTGAGTACTGAATTTGAATACAGATAATCGATATCTAATTTTAAGAATGTTGTATTATAGATCATTTGAATAACTGTATCTAATAATTCTGAATACTGTGGAATCATAATGAGTTTCATACTGAGCTGAGTGACTACGTCTGATAGTCCTGAATCTGTAAATCTGAACTGAGTTCTATTCTAAGACTCAGAATGGAACTAAGACTGTGGGAGGTAATCATGTAACCGATATGCGCCTCTCAAAACTGATTGGGGTCCAACCTGTAACCCCAGTTGGAAGAGTGTCAATACCGTGCCACGGGTAAGGATAAGTTGTGAGTTAACCCTCTCGTACAAAAATCTCTTCTGTCAACCTTCGCTGGTAGGATAACTCGAATGAGATATATCAACCCTCAATATATCTTGTAATAAAATATCTTAACCTACGGTGTTTATATTGTTCTGTAATATAGGATTGTTGCTGGTAGGAATGTCCCCATTTTTGGGTTAACTCGGTGTTGAATCCTACTCCCAACTGAATAGACACTGAACTGATTTCTAGTCTGTACTAGGCTGGACTGAGTTGTTACTGATATTTCTATTTAACTGAACCAAACTGGGTACACTGAGTTTCATGGACAGACGAAAACTATTGAATTCTGTTAACTAACTGAGTATACTAAGGTTTGAACTGAGAACTAAACTAGACTGGAAGAATATTGAGTCTACTATGTTTTTCCTGAGTTTTATACCTAACTGAGAGTACTAAAGATAGTGACATAACTGTTATTGTACTATGACTGACCATGGCTTTAAATAATCAGATAAATGGTCGGGTACAAGTACCCCCAGGACATGATAGCATAAAATAAAAGACATGGCAAAAATTTGAAAAATGTAAACTAAGTATATGATCATTCTTCATTCATTGGAGAATTTTAACAAACACTTGCATGTCATGAACTTAAACACATGCTAACATGATATAACTTCACTATTCAACCCGTATGCTTAATTCATCAATCACTTGAAAGGCATAAATTATGCACATAGTACTAATCATATGTGAGCACACAACTTCAATATTAAATTCACCATTTGAAGGCTTTAGCATGATTTCACATGGTAACACATATAAATCAATTAACCCCATATGAAGTTGATCATGAAACATGGATTTGAAACCCAATTAATCATTTTAAACATGGATATTCTTAAACCCAACATGGAATTCATATACTGGAAGTCTAAAAATAGTTTCTTGGACTCCAAGGGTGGAAGGGACCCTTGGATGAACACTTCACATACCTTAGTTAAGGAATTTTTTAAAGTTGATGGTGGAATATTTAGTTCTTGATTTGAAATTGAAGCTTCAATGGTTTTGTTCTTGAGCAAAATTTGAGAAAGAATGAGTTTATTTGCTTCCTAAAGTGATTAATTTCATGTTTTGGGGGCTGAATATTGATGGAAAAAGACCTAAATACCCCCACGGATGCGGTATTTTAATGACTGAAAAACTATACCATCGATGTCCAGACCGATGTGCCATATCATTGGCATAGACGCGTTATTGACATAGAGGTGATACCAATGCGTCACGTCGACTCTGTGTCGACTAATTGGAAATTGATGCTGGGAGCTGGGGAAAATATTTATCAACACGATAGTTGATGCAGTGTGCAAAGATCACGTTGATCCACAGTTTTACGATTCCAAAGGAGCTTCAAACGAAACCTGAAAAATCCAAAACTTGTCCGGAAATACCTACGGACATTCCTAATCATGAATAAACCTAAATATCCACCTATATGGACATAAAGTCCATGAAATAAGATCTCCAACTTTCAAAGGCTATAATGACACTAAGTCTGAATACTTAGCTAGAATATTCTAAGTCTGGGACCCCTTAACAAGCTTAGAGGACTGAATTAAGCTAAGGATTTTGTGGTATCTTACATTATCTCCTCCTTGGGAACATTCATACTCGAATGAGACTACGGAGGCTATGAATACTGAGAGACTAAACTTAAACACTGGGCATGCACAACTGAAACATAGTTTCATGACTAAGATCACTGATACACTGAATTATTGTGTTGAACATGCATATCTGATGCATGAGCACATAGATGAACATGATTATTGAATGCATAAATGGAATTATTAATAACCTGAGTTTCTCATACTGGACATGCATATCTGATGCATGAATATATAATTAAACATGCAATGGTAACTGATAACAAGTTTGTAACTGAAATCTGAACATGGAACTGAATAATCTTAAGGAAAACTATTACCATTGACTGGGTATAAGTCTACGGAGAATGGTTAAGGATACTTGGTTTGCATTTCTTCTTTTGCTTCCCAAGTAACTCCGTCAATGGACTATTTCTGCCAAAGTACTTTGACAAAAGGGAATTCTTTGTTTCTTAGTCTACAAATTTGGTAGTCAAGTATTTCGACTGGAATCTCTCCATAAGAGAGGTTGTTTTAAATATCTATTCCCTCTACAGGGACTATGACTTCTGGGTCACCTATCCATTTTTTTAGCAAGGTGATGTGGAACACTAGATGTACTAAAGATTAATCTGAAGGCAACTCAAGCTCATAAGCTACCTTTCCAAAATGGCTGAGAATTCAGTAAGGACCGACATATAGGGGACTGAGTTTCCCCTTCTTGCTAAATCTTTTCACCCCTTTCATAGGAGAGATTTTCAAGTACACATAGTCACCAATCTCAAACTCGATATCTTTTTTGCGCACATCTGTATATGATTCCTACTAGCTCTGAACTGTCTTAAGTCTTTCCCTGATCAGCTGGACTTTTTCTAAGGTATCAAATACCAAGTTAGGCCCTACCACTATAGCCTCACCTACTTCAAACCAACCAATAAGAGATCCACACCTCCTCCCATAAGGTGCCTCAAATGAAGACATTTGAATACTGGAATGATAGCTATGGTTATATGCTAACTCAATCAAAGTCAAATGGTCATCCCAACTAGCTTTAAACTCTATCGCACATGCTCGCAGCATATCCTCTAAAGTATGAATGGTCCTTTCTACTTGACCATCTATCTGAGGATGAAAATCTGTACTGAGGTAAACTCAGGTGCAAAGATCCTTTTGGAATACTTTCCAGAAATGAGAGGTGAACTGGGTTCCTCCATTTGAGATAATAGACAATGGAACACCGTGCAATCTGACCAACTCATTGATATAGAGTTTTGCATAATCCTCGTCTGAATAAGATGTATGGACTGGAACGAAATAAGTGGATTTCATCATCCTATCTACAATGACCCAAACTAAATCATGTTGACAACGAGTACGGGGCAAACCCATCACAAAGTCTATGTTCACTTCTTCCTATTTCCATATGGGAATGCATAACTCCTGCATGGAGCCACTAGGCTTCTGATGCTCAATCTTAACCTGCTGATATGTTGAGCACTTAGCAACAAACTCTGCAATGTCTCTCTTCATCCCACTCCACCAATAGATCTCTGACAAATCACAGTAAATCTTAGTGGCCCTTAGATGAATCGAGCAGCGCACACCATGAGCTTCTACAAGAATTCTCTACCTCAAGTCATCTACACCTGGAACATATAGCCAAGCCTGGTAATGCAGAACACCATCTCCCCCTTAGGAGAAAACCTCAACTTTCTGATCTTTGACTGATTCTTTCAACTTGACTAGACTGGATCCCCATGCTACTTTTACTTTACTTCAGAAACTAGGGATGATTCTGAACTACTCTACACCCATACGCTACCTTCTGCTGAATTGAATAAGTGGACATCTAACCAAGCTAACTGATGGACTTCCTGAGCTAACTTCTTTTTACTGTCCTCCACATGAGCAACACTACCCATAGACATTCTACTGAGGGCATTGGCCACTATGTTGGCCTTGCCCGAATAATACAGAACACTCATGTCATAATCTTTCAACAACTCCAACCACCTTCTCTGATGGAGATTTAGGTCTTTTTGAGAGAATACATACTGCAGGCTCTTATGATCAGTGAACACATCAACGTGCACACGATATAAGTAGTGCCTCTAAATCTCTCAGATAAACACTACTACTGCTAACTTAAAATTGTGAGTGGAATAGTTCTTCTCATGGTGTTTAAGTTGTCTAGAGATGTAGGCTATGACCTTACCTCTCTGCATTAAAACACAACCCAATTCGACTCTGCAAGCATCACAATATACAACAAAGTCATCCAAACCATCTGGTAGGTTCGAAACTGGAGCTGTAGTGAGTCAGGTCATCAACTCCTAAAAACTCTCCTTACAAGAATTTAACTACTGGAACTTCACTTTCTTTTGAGTCAATCTGGACATAGGGGATGCAATAGATAAAAATCCCTCAACAAATCATTGATAATACCCAACCAAACCCAAGAAACTCCTGATATCTGACAAAGAGATGGGTCGGGGCCAGTTTCTCACTGCCTCGATCTTTTAGGGATTAACTCTAATGCCATCACCAAAAAATATCTGGCCAAGGAATACAACTGACCTTAGCTAAAATTTGCACTTACAAAATTTGGCGGATAGTTGATGGTTTCTAAGAGTCTGCAATTCTATTCTAAGATGTTCTGCATAATTGTATTCACTACGGGAGTAAACAAAAATGTCATCTATGAAGACTACAACAAACATGTCCAAGTACTGCTTGAACACACGGTTCATCAAGTCCATGAAGACTGGTGGGTGATGATAGGCGAAATTACGCGCCTATATCAATATATTTTGCCCATA
>NC_061115.1:49950906-49955424 GCF_002878395.1 Capsicum annuum
CTAGAGATGTAGGCTATGACCTTACCTCTCTGCATTAAAACACAACCTAATTCGACTCTGCAAGCATCACAATATACAACAAAGTCATCCAAACCATCTGGTAGGTTCGAAACTGGAGCTGTAGTGAGTCAGGTCTTCAACTCCCAAAAACTCTCCTTACAAGAATTTAACTACTGGAACTTGACTTTCTTTTGAGTCAATCTGGACATAGGGGATGCAATAGATAAAAATCCCTCAACAAATTATCGATAATACCCAACCAAACCTAAGAAACTCTTGATATCTGACAAAGAGATGGGTTGGGGCCAGTTTCTCACTGCCTCGATCTTTTAGAGATTAACTCTAATGCCATAACCAAAAAATATCTAGCCAAGGAATACAACTGACCTTAGCTAAAATTTGCACTTACAAAATTTGGCGGATAGTTGATGGTTTCTAAGAGTCTGCAATTCTATTCTAAGATGTTCTGCATAATTGTATTCACTACGGGAGTAAACAAAAATGTCATCTATGAAGACTACAACAAACATATCCAAGTACTGCTTGAACACACAGTTCATCAAGTCCATGAAGACTGGTGGGGCATTGGTAAGACCAAAGGACATGACTAAAAATTCAAAGAGGATATACCGAGTTCTTAATGCTATTTTCGGGATGTTACACTCCCTGACTCTAAGCTGATGATAGCCTGATCTAAGGTCTATCTTAGAGAAATAGCTAGCACCCTAAAGTTGGTCAAACAAGACATTGATTCTGGGAAGTGGATATTTGTTCTTGACCATAACTTTGTTTAACTAACGATAATCAATACACATTATGAGGGAACCATCTTTCTTATGCACGAATAACACAGGCGCGCCCCACGGGGATATGCTGGGTCTGATGAATCCCTTATCTAAGAGTTTCTTTAATTCTCTGAGTTCTGTAGGTGCCATCTATATGGTGAAATAAATATTTCCTAAGTATCTGGAAGGAGACCAATTCCGAAATCAATTTCCCTTTTGGGAAGAACTCCTGGAAGATCTTCTAGAAACACATATGGGAATTGACATGCTATTGATACTGATTCAAGAGTAGGTATTTTTGAACTAGAGTCCTGTACTCAAATGGGATGGTAAACATGCACCTTAGATATTATTTTTCTAGCTCGAAGGTAAGAAATAACCTGACCCCTAAGTGCTAAAGTACTTCCCCTCCACTCTAGGATAGGTTCATTCGAAAATTGAAATTGGACAATTCTATTTCTGCAGTCAACAAAGGTATAGCAGGAATGAAGCAAATCCATGCCGAGAATGACATCAAAATCAGTTATCTCTAATATAACTAAGTCTGCTGACGTGACTTTCTGAGATACCATAATCGGACAGTTCCTGTATACCCGTCGGCCTATAATAGATTTACCCACTTAGCTGGAGATTAAGAAAGGCTCTACTAGAATTTCAGGACTGACTCCGAAATTAACTTCTATATAAGGAGTAACAAAGGAAAAGGAAGCTCCTGGATCTAGAAAAGCGTAAACATGCAAATGATAAACTTGTAACGTACCAGTGACCACATCAGGAGAAATTTCCTGATCCTATCGAGACATAAGAGAATGGAGTCTATTTGGATGCTTCCCACTGGTGGCACAAGATGAAGCACCCTACAGATTTTGGTGATTGAACTGAGCATGGGGATGATTATACTAACTCTGCGAAGCCACCTGAGGACACCGTCTGACTCTATAGCCTATCTTGCCATATCCGAAACACACATTACTACCAGTTCTATAGATACCCTGGTGGTTTCTACCGCACTTCTGGCAAAGGGGATTAGTTCGGGCACTGCTAACATTGCCCTGGGGCTTAGGGCCTGATTTCGTATCTTTGTTGCCATCTCTAAATTTTGGCACTGGAGCACTAGCTGAGGACGAAGCTGGAACCGAGGATTTCAAGAGGAACTAAAAATGATTCCCACCCTCTGACTTAGGCAGAGTAAAACTAAAACTACCTTTCCTCGCTCTCTTGCTCACCTTCTCCTTCTCTTTATTCTTAGCCTCCTCTATCTTCTGACCATGGACCATAAGCTTGGATATACCTATATCCTTTATCAGCATTGCAGTCCTGCACTCTTTGACCACATTGCTAGACCCCTCTGATACTAACTTTCTCATCTTAGATCTACTATCTTCTATAACATATGGGGCATATCTAGCCAACTGAGTAAACTTGAGAGAATACTCCTGCACTATCATATTGCCCTACTTCAGGTTTATAAATTCTAAAACTTTTGCATCCCTCAGTTATAGTGGGAAAAACTATCCAGAAATGCAACTACAAACTCCTTCCACTCTATGGGCCCTACATCTATGGCCCTTTCTAACTTCAACTGTTTAAACCATGAGTGAGCCATATCCTATAACTAATATATGGCCAACTCAGCGCTC
This sequence comes from Capsicum annuum, assembly GCF_002878395.1. Lineage (NCBI taxonomy): Eukaryota > Viridiplantae > Streptophyta > Magnoliopsida > Solanales > Solanaceae > Capsicum > Capsicum annuum. Next base: position 49,953,332 of record NC_061115.1, read on the forward strand.
TCAACAGCAGTTACCCCCATGATATCGATAACCTTTTGCACCTGATCAAGAAATTCCTGAGGCTCCTTATATGACTTAGACCTAAAAAATGATGGAGGGTTCATTTGGGTGTAGTCCCAAATCCTGGAAGCAACAGTATTGGCAACTGGTTTGGCCATAACCATAGCTGGACATTCTTTCCAAGATGCTAAAGAATGAGCTAGGGTGGTGGAGGCTGCTCTGAACTCCGCGTAGGAGACATGCTCGCCCAAAGGATCTGAATGGATGGGCTGAGGGACTGACTGGTCTCCCATTCCTCTTCCCTATGTCCTCTTTAGAGGCAAATTCTATAAATAAAAAAGAATCTAGGATTAGAAAGAGAGTATAACCAGAGCTTATGCTCGCTCGCTCGACATGAATACTAAAAGAATGGAAACTTTTCCTAAAACATCTTGTAGCCTCTTGTCCATAAGTGTGGTGCGCAACACATCTATGCACAAGACTATACTAGATGTATCTTTCAGACTTTTTAGGACTCTATTGAACCTTAATCTTTGATACAAAGTTTGTAATACCCCGAGTCTATACCCCAGACGCTACACGATGCTCAGAATCCCGAAGGACCACAAGCTAACCCATGACTGGTACCTGCTGAAATAATTGTGTAATAAATACTGTAATGATTGTGGAAATAGGCAAAAATATATGCCATAAGGTTCATATCTACAAACAAATATGAATGCGGTATCAAAACACCAAAACTAAATATTTTTACTGAAAAACAAAACAATTGTCTGAAAATACTCTAGTCTGATAAGACTATAACTGTTTGAACTGTGGAGTTGATGGGATAAGACCTAAACTAACTCCATCTACTGAAAGAAAATAGAATTAATATAAATAATAAGCATATCCTCAAACTATGAGGACTCACCACTACTCTGAAAGCTGAGAATCTGAACTGCTAAGGGTGCTCTAAAGCCCGTGCGTCTGAACCTATGATATAAGACATCATAGCGCAAAAAAAAGTATTCTTCAGTACTTTGAATATACTGGTATGCTCAGTGAGGTAGGCAAAAATACATGGATTCATATGCATGCACAATAATAACTGAATAACATGAGTATGACTAAGTAAGAGTACATGTATGATTACATAGACTATAACTGAGATCGTTCTAATACTAAATACTAAATTTGAATACTGATAACTGATATTTGAGCTTATAATATTGTATTACTAATTATTTGAATGACTATATCTGATAGTTCTAAATACTATGAAACCATACTGAGTTTCGTACTTAGCTGAGTGACTATGTCTGATAGTCCTAAATCTGTAGAACTAAACTGAGTTCTATTCTGCGACTGGGACTGGAATGGAGACTGTAGGAGGTAATCATCTAATCGACATACCCCTCTCTAAACTGATTGGGGTCCAACCTGTAACCCCCATTGGAAGGGTGTCAAAATTATGCCATGGGTAAGAATAAGCTATGAGTTACCTCTCTCTGATAGGAAGCTCTTTCGTTAATCCTCACTGGTAGGATAACTCGAATAAGATATATCAACCCTCAATATATCTGGTAGGAAGATATGTCAACCTATGTTGGCTACGTAGTTCTGTAACACAGGGATTGTTACTAAGGGTTAAACCCTCTGTTGGCAGGAATGCCTCTATCCCTGATTTAACTCGGTGGTGAATCCTACTCCCAACTGAATACAAACTGAACTGATTTCTAGTTTGTACTAGGATTGACTGAGTTGTTACTAATATTTCTATTTAACTGAACCAAATTGGGTACACTAAGTTCTGTGGACTGGTGAAAACTACTGAATTTCATTAACTGGCTGAGTTTATTGAGGTCTGGACTGAGTACTGAACTAGACAGGAAAAATACTGAGTCTACTGAGTTTTTACTGAGTTCTGTCGCTAACTGAGAGTACTACTGATAGTGACATAACTATTACTATACAATGACTGACCATGGCTCTAAATAATCAGCTAAATTATCGAGTACAAGTACCCCCAGGACTCGATAGCACAAAATCAGAGACATGGCATAAACTTGAAACATGAAAACTAAGCAATTGATCACTCTTCATTCATTGGG
>NC_061115.1:49958424-50014904 GCF_002878395.1 Capsicum annuum
ACACATATAAATCAATTAAACCCACATCAACTTGATCATGAAACATGGATTTGAAACCCAATTAATCATTTTAAACATGGATATTATCAAACACAACATGGAATTCATATAGTTAAAGTCTAAAAATAGTTTCTTGGACTTCAAGGGTGGAAGGGACCCTTGAATGAACACTTCACATACCTTAGTTAAGGAATTTTTTAAAGTTGATGGTTGAATCTTGAGTTCTTGATTTGAAATTGAAGCTTCTAGGGTTTTATTCTTAAGCAAATTTGAGAAAGAATGAGTTTATTTGTTCCCTAAAGTGATTAATTTCATGTTTTGGGGGCTGAAGGTTAGGGAAAAATACCTAAATACCCCAAAGGATGTGTTTTTTAATGACTGAAAAACTGTATCGTCGATGTGCAAATCGACACGCCGCGTTGTTGCCATCAACATGATAGCCAACGCATCACGTTGAGTCTGCATCGACTTACTGGAAATTGACGCTAGGAGCTGGGGAAAATATTTATCAATGCGATAGTTGATGTGGCACGCCAAGATCGTTTTGATCCACTATATTAGGATTCCAAAGGAGAATCAAATAAACTCTGAAAAATCCGAGACCTATTCAAAAACACCTATGGACATTCTTGATCATGAATCAACCTAAATATCCACCTATAATTGATTTAAAGGACATGAAATAAGATAGCCAACTTTCAAAGGCTAAAATGACACTAAGTCTGAATACTCAGCTAGAATATTCTATGTTCGGGACCCCTTAACAAGCTTAGAGGACTGAATTAAGCTAAGGATTTTGTAGGATCTTAGAATATCATTGGCTAAAATATGAATTAAGGGTGAAAGGAGGATATATATATAACAGTATACAAGGCCAAAGTATTAATTACAACCCAAATATATGAAGGAAGGTAATATCATAGCTACATATAGATAGATATACCTATATATACAATCAAGGTCCACTCTAGGTATAACCTAAATCATTAGACTAGCGTCTTAACACCTTATAACCATAGCATAAAATAATGCTAGTATACTCAGGGTTTCTAATTCGTACGTCTAATCATGAGATAATTACCCTAATGGAGTTACCATAAATAAAGAAATTAAGGTATCAGGTTCTAAACCCATAATACCTAACTAATGGATAATCATGCATAATGATATAATTGTAAGATAAAAGAACCAGAATCATACCTCGACTCTCGACACTGAATCATTAACCCAAATGTCATAAACTAGCCATAATAATGATCAATATAACAATAATAACAATAGCAATGACAATGCGAGTAACCAGCTAGTCCGAGCAAACAATACCCAACTGTTCCTTTTGTAAATCCCTACCACCATAGACTCAAAAAGGTTTAATCAATATACAACACACCACAAAACATACTCATTACCATTACCTATGCAACCCTTCATAATTCTAAAAAGATATGCTCATATTGGTGATAGGCAATGCACATACAAGGATAAATGCAAACCGAATCACAATACCATAGTCGATCAAAGTATCATAATGTAATCTAGTGTATCATCTAACAATATCATCTTTGTCATCAACCAATGAACTCTAACCAATATATGTGTATATATATTTATATAAATTTATCATCACCATAACCACGCTCATATTTATAATAATCATTATTACCATCATCAATATAATCATCATAATCATAATCATAATCTTACTTCATACAATATCAAAGGGATGTATATGTGTGTATATATATATGTATGTATATATATTAGTTGCACGGCTAGTACCATGGATAAAAGTGGATAAATCTATAATTCCATTGCCCGAGGCAAACTCCAGGACTAAATCTTCATTGGAGTGTAGAAAAGGCTGGAATCTCTCTGACCGTAGTGAATAATAGTAGTACGGCTGTGGACCTGATTCTATCTCGACCAACTCTTTGAAACATCATTTTCAATTTCAGTTCACATAAATCATTCGTTAAGATGGTACAATTTCTTTATGTAAAAATCGATTTTACAAGTGAAAATTGTGAATAAATCCCTTTTGAAGGAAAAAGTAAAAATCACTTACTAGTTGAAATCATACCATTTACCAAATTAGTGATCATGAATATACCAAATCAATGTATTCCATCACTAGTATTCAAACATAAAATCATAAGCATCACACATCTACAAATCACGACCATGTCCTTTACAAAGATAAACCACTTCTCGAAATTCAAAATATCATAACACAGCCTTGGGTCCAATAATAAGTGCATACCCAACTTAACCACAATTTATATTACTAGCCAAATTTGAAATCTATATCGATATTCACTTATATAAGCTATGCCATTAAGCATGTCCAGAATATATATCAAGAATTATATTTATAAGCTATAACATTACGCATATTTGAATCTATATCAATAATCATGTCTATAAGCCATCTCATATCTAAGCTATATCATATCTATAAGGCATATCACATCTATAGGCCATATATCACATCTATGAGGCATATCATATCTATGGGCCATATATCATACCTATGAGGTATATCATCCCTCCAGACCATATATCACATCTATGAGGCATATCATATATATATAGGCCATATATCATAATACGGGAAGAACCATCATAATTCATCAAGTCATGAAGTAATATCATGCTAAAGGATCATTAGTCTCAACTATGTCTAACTTGCATAAATAATTACATAAGGGCTAACACAAGTCTTGGCCTAAGGTACGCCAGAGGAACCCACTTCTAATCCTCGAAATCCATAATTAGGTTAATTTCTACCCAAGATTATGTTAAGGTATCTAAATTGACTTCTAGAATGTACATAAGCTGTAATTAGCCCTAAGATAGGAATTTCACCAACAACATGGGCAATTAAGTCAAATCTACCTAAATTATAATTTCAAGATAGTTAAATAGTTCAAATAACGCTAACCATACTAATCACACTTCAAAAACCCAAACCACATCCCAAGTCTAGCATAATAATATAATCATTCAAAAAATAAGCTCAGCCTATGAAGAAAGTAATATGATCCTAGAAGTACAATAAGTATTTCACCTTACGGGTCAAATCACTCATCTAATCCCCAAACTTTAATAATCAAGACTAAGTCATGGTCTTCTTTCCATAATTAATCTTAACATTCATATTTACATGTCATATATAAAACACATCATCTTGTGAAGAAGAGCAGACAGAAGCCTACCTCGATGCCAAACCACAAATCCTTGAATTATCGATAAAATATCTGTCTTCACTCTACAATACAAAATGTTGCTATGCTATTAAAATGATAATCTATACATCAATTGGAGTCAAAAAAGATCCATACTGCCATATTATAGGTTGGGTAAAATTTTAGGTTAAGAATAAGCCTGTGAGGATAGTAAATGAGATCTAAAATTGAATCCGTCATGAGGTCCCTCAAAAGATAAGGAAGTTGTGCTCAAAAGTTGAGCATAAATTGGGTCTCAAATAAACCCTTAGTGTTCAGGAATTTAAATCCTTAATTTCTAAGACTTTACCATGAATTTGGATGAAAATTAAAGAAAAGACCAATGGGAAATGACCAAAAAGGATTAGTCTAGCTTACCTCTGCTTATTTGGATAATTTCCACTCTATTAATTTCTTTGAGCTCTTACAATAGTAGAAAAATGAGGGAAAAATTGTTGGATAATCGGGCTAAAGAAAAGGCTTAAATATGGGTTTAGGAGTAGCTATCGTGGCTCAGATATTGCGATCATGACTTACAAAAAGTAAAACTCATCTCGCGAATGTGATTTATGGCCATAGCAATCCCAATTCTGCCAGTGAGTAAAACTCATTTCGTAAATGCAATATTATGTAAATCGCACATTGTGAATGTGATTTATAGCACATGTCATAAATCTCATATGGCAATCTTGATTTATGGCCTTTGCTATCGCGATCGCACCAGAAACCTACTCCAAACTTTACTATGTTACGAATGGACTTCGATCGGGTGTTTGAGATTCGTTCAAAACCCCATACGTGCAAAAAAAATATATTATCATAGCAAATTTTCATTTGAGATTGTTTTGACTAAATGAGTGACCCATAACTATAGTTTTATTTTTTACACAATTTGCCCAATAGCCCAAAATGATTTTGGAAGACTCGAGACCTAAACCAAGTGTCCCCTAGACTAAAATCAATGTTCTGGAGTTAACAGTGATGTCAAAATTTCCATATAAGGTCATAACTAGGATTTTTGGTCCGAGACTAAATCCTAAAAAACAAAAGCTCAAAAACAGGGAAATGAGCCTAAAATTCAAATGAACTATCCGATCACCAATCGACAGTTTTAGCAAGTCATAAATGACTTGTAGCTGCTCTGGGAAGGATTATAAAGCTGAAAATACATGCATATTGAGTAAATGACCTAGAGGGTCATTATAGCACTATTTCCACTTCACGATGCCACCACTATCATATGTCCATCTATTTAGCACTGGCCCAAATAGTTGGCTTTGTATATCAATCCTACTCCATATAGAAGTCATATTGTTTAGCCACTTTAACTTTTTCCTCTTTTGGGGGGTTTGGGAAAATCCATCACCTTCTCTGTCTCTATAAATACACACAATAAGTAAGTAAAATTCCACCATCTATAGTACTGTAAGTTACGCCAGTTGTTAAATGTTTCATCCTTCATTAGATTGATTGTTGTGCTGTGATAGGTGAGTTATCTTGCCTGTTAATTTTTATTACTCTAATTATTTTTTAAAAGTATCTTGTTTTCCTTTTACTATTGTCGTGTGCAACTGTACACTTTCTTAGAATTTTATCTTTTTTTTCTAGTAATAACAATTCTATTTTCTCTCCCCTTTTTTGGAAAGCAAGATAATTTGAGGGAACAATTTGTCTTATTTTCTTGAAGATCGAGTCATTTTAGTACTTCGGTAAATATCTTTTTTTATCTATTTTTTTCCTCTTCCCTTAAAGTATGGTCTCTTAAGATTCCAAATCATTGTCAATGAAAAATTATGAGCATCCTTCCTTCCTCAGGGTGTCAAATACTCCAAGTATATTTACTCTAGGGAAGTGTCATGGAAATTGACGATAAATTTCATCATACTCAAGGATACTGGGAATTGGATGAAAACATATTGGGTGGAAGTCAACAAATTTTGAAGGTGGTAAAAGTATATGATACCGCTTATGCTTCTTTGGTTACCTTTGACCAAAGTTCAAACATATTGCAAGCTTTTCTTAAAGCTTGATGTAGAAAGACAAAAATGTTATTGACATCGGTTAGAGAGTTATCCATGTCCCTTTGATTTACATGAAATTAGGGGCCTACCCATTAGGTGTCTTCCCTATGAAGAATTAGTGCCTAAAGTCAAAGAGCTTATTGGTGTTACTGAAAAGAGTGAGAGATTCATTCCCCGCACTTACAAATTATTATATGTAGCCTTCCAGCATCTTCAAGAAGGAGAGTCCCATAATACAAGAGTTACTCTAATCAAGTGGATAAAGTTATGGTGTAAAAGAGTCTTTAGATATGAGCCAGATCCATTGAGGAGGAGAAAAAGTCTATTCACTGGAAGTCAACACATAAACTAGCTGGGACTATTCCAAAAGCAGCAAAGTGGTCAACCACAGGTGATGCAATATTTTCTAAACTTGAAGTAGGTTATGAATATAGGATATCATGTTGGTTGTGCACCTTTGTGTTTCCTTCAAATTATGGGTATTTCGTTCGTCTGGGAACTTTTAGAATTGCAGAAATGATGGCCACTAAGAAAACTTTTAGTCTTGTTATTTCTGTCTTGTCAAGCATTTATAATGGTTTGAACAAGATTACAAACATTCCTATCTTAAGCATATCAATGTATCCTTCCCAATCCATTATGTGTATGATTGGCTTTCTTACTATTTTAAGACGCATTTTCCTCTTCCTAATGGGCCATTTATGATAATGCTTAACTTATAAGTCAATTTAAGTGCAAGGCGATATTCATCAATATATTTACCCAACTAGGAGTCGGGATTGAATACAGGAGGAACAATGTGAGTGGTAATTGAGTAAGTTCGGAATAAGAGTTACTAACTAAATTCAAACCTATGGTAGAAAGCAGTTTTTGGGGGATTTTCAATCTTACCAAATGTAAAGCCAACTCTTGGGCTTCTATCGGACTAATTCGATACTAAAAAAAATAGAGCATGAATAATTAAGAACGGATCTTGGGGTTATGTTTTCCTAGGGGCAACCTATGCATGGGAACATGATGATTTGGTACAAATTCTATCGTTGATGATGTGGTAGGCTAGATTTAAAGTCCTTGAATCTAGCTTTTCAAGAAAAATTCAAAGATATCACTCATTGAACCTTTCGAGTACCTAAAAAGTGTATCAATTAAAGCCACCCAATACCTCAATTGGATATACTTATTTCTAGGATGATACCTATGGTATAGTCAACATTATAATCACCCTTCTGTATAAGATAGTGAGAATTAGCTAACTATGATAATAAATTGTCTACAATTGCCATGGTTCCCATATCCCTCTTTCAAGGATAATATGGGTTCCAAAGGTTTTCCCAAACCTCTCTTTCAAGGATGGTATGAGCTTTTTAGAGTTTGGGATTTTCACCCATCTAACCCATTTTGGATGTTTGGGGCTTTCACCCATAAATCCGAACTAATTAACACATTCAATAGTAAAACACATCATCAACAAACTAAAATCTACACAAATACATCACAACCCACACACTTACACCCTACTCAAACATAACCCCAAGAGGAAGGGCTAGCAACTCATAAAGAAAATAAGCATAAATAAACCATGATTTCCATCAAGTAGATTCATTAAAGAAAAATATCCACAAATCCTTAATAGATTTGTCTAGTCCTTTACTTGAAGCTACTTTAACTTCTCTTTAGTTCAAAATTAGTAAAATTAGGCACGAAACTCTAAGAAATTGCAAAAAACTAAACTAAGGATGGGTGGTAGGGTGGTAGAATAATATATAAATATGATATAAAATGAAGGGGCTTTGATCCTTAAATTGGATTTGGAATCGGATGGTCAAAATGATAGTTTTGCCCTTAGGCCATTTTCTGCCCTCACGCGATCGTGGAAGATTGATCGCGATCTCACTCGATTGCGGTTAGTCCATCGTGATCACAGTTGGTTGACTAGATTGAGTTAGAGTGATTGTGGGATAACGCTCGCGATAGCGATAACTGAGGGCTAGATCCTGATCCTACTTTAGCTTGTCTAGCTCTTGCACTATAATTCCTTTTTTGATCCTTTTATGCTCAAGTTTGCTTCTTTTCTTCTCAGCACTTGTACACCTGAAAACTATAGTAAGTAGTATATTTAACCCTAAATATGTCTTATTTTTACATTCAAATCATAGTAGTGTGCAGGAATATTTAGTGCAAATGAGTGGTAAATTCACATCTCATCAATCCACACCATAGTTGGTTAAGCCTGTTATTTTGAAATCTAAAGTAGTCATCCTATTCAAAGTTAAGAGACCTTTATATATAGAAACTAAAAAAGAGGAGTCGCATGCCCCAACTCAATAGGCTTTTAAAAGATGATCATCTCAAGATAATAGTGATAGTAGTTATAGAGATCATTGGTCAAACAAGGTAAAACAATGTTTGGAAAAGCTAGGTGATACTAACTCCTATGTGGATATTCTTATGAGTGATGACAGTTCATCAAGGACTCCGCCAGCCAATGAAAAGGTAATGACTTAAATCTCAACTAGTTCATCACATATGAATTACCTTTATATACCCATCATATGATGCTTTTCTTTATGTGTGCATCCAAACAATTTCCAAATTTTGGAAGATCCTCACCAAAGTATGCCATAAGATAGTAGTGAATCTGTTGTGGGTCCCAACTTAAGAGAGTTATTTTATCCATCCAAAGAGGTCACTTCTAATCCTCAAAGTAAAGTCAAGGTAAATGCAAAATGAAATTTACCCCAACAATAGCAATGTCTATTTTTGATGGCAGGAACGTTGTCTCAGAGCTTAAAAGGAATTTATCATGAAATCCTGGGATAGTATCTACACCAAACTCATAGGCCTTACTGTGGATCATACTTCTATAAAAGATGATGTTGAAGCCATACTCAATGATATAAGTGTAATGGGTGCAAATATTTCTCCTTTGCAGAATATTTTGGGGTCTTTCCTTGAGATTTCAACTTTCTATGACCAAGTACAATCCACCCTTGTTGATAAAGTCATAGTAATTAAAGAGTTAGAGCCATATTTGAAATCCAAAGAGCATCTTGAGCTTTTATAAAGGGAAAGGGGTGAGAAATCTAAAGAAGTATATATTGCTTGCAAATCTCTTGAAAAGGCAAGAAAAAAGGTGAAGTTAAAACATCACCGAGATGAGCTACAAGTTGAAGAGGTGGAATCCAAAATTTAAAACTATTGAGGCTGAGTTTCACAAGTGTTCTAGCAATAGAAAATGCATCAAATATTGTAGAGAAAAGAAGAAAATCTTAGAGGATAGTTTGCAAGATTTAGTTAATTATAAGCAATACTTAGATTAGCCTTAGGATATGTTTCCTTTTCTTCAAACTTTCTTATCGCTTTCCTTTAGCATTTTATTGAGTAGTTGGGTTTATTAGTTGCAATAGAAACTTCTTTTCTTTCAATCTTCCTTTTGGATTTCAAATTCAAGAATTTCTTGCTTATTTGATGTGTTGACATTATGGTATTAAGTCTTGGCTTTCTTTTTCTAATTGGTTGACCAACGGCCTTATGTCTTTGTCTCACAATTGAGCTTGAATAGAAACTTCTATTTAGAAAGCCTTAACAATTAAAGCTTTTAACTTATAAACTATTGTAGCTTTGGAAGATTTATCCCCCAAACTGTAGGCTTTGGGTATTCCAAATCCTATTAAAGGATCTCCCTTTCATTTTGTTGGGCTGTTGTAAGGACCTGATTTGCTGAACCGGAATGCTACACGGTGCTCATAATCCTAAAGAACAACAAGCTAACCAATGATTGATATTTGTACCTATATACTGCATAAGATAACATAATAATGTGGAAACATGCACTGAAAGGCCATAAGTTTCGATCATGAACATAACTGAATAACGTAACATCTGTGTAGGGTAATAGAATATCCAAAACAAAACTGAAGTCTAAAACATGATAGTCTGTATCTAGTCTGCATCTAGTCTACAAGCCTCTACTGTCTAAAGAATCTGAATAAGGATTTGATGGGAAATGTCCCCAACTAACTCCAACTAATAAGCTAATCAATGAGATACTAAAAAATTATTATGTCCTTAAAGGATGAGGACTCACTTCTACCCTGACTGCTGAATCTGGAATCTACTGTTGATTTGGAACTCGTGTCTCTGAACCTATGGTGTAACATAAAAGAAAGTACCATAGCGCAAATACGTTAGTACAATGAAATGTACTGAGTATACATGTAAGGTAGGCTATATGCAAGGGTTTGCATACATGATCAATACTAATAGACTATCTAAAATAAACGTAAGAATACAAACATAAATACGCAACTGTAACTGACAACGTGATAACATGATCCTGATATCGTGGTAGCATGACTACTGAGTCATGATACTGATAACATGACATAACTAATAACACGAATAACTGTATCTGAATATAACTAATAACATAGGTGACTGTGTCTGACAATCCTGAATTTGAAGAACTATCTGTCTTTTATTACTGAGATTGATTGACTATATCTGACAGTCTTGATTCTGTAACATGAAACTGTGGGAAGTAGTATATAACTGATATACCCCAAATGTGCTATAATAGCTGAGCTGGGGTCTAATCTATACCCTGATTGGAAGGGTGTCAATACTGCACCACTGGTAAGGACAATATGTGAGTAACCCTCATATAATAGGTAACTCTAGCGGGAACGGTGGGAAACCTCACATAACAAGTTAAGCCACCTCATCTACCCTCATATAGTAGGCTACGATATCTCAACCTATGTTGGCTACATAGTTCTGGAACTCAAGGATTGCTTCTTAGAATCACATCCTCGTATAATAGGTGAGTCCCAGTCCTTGGGTTCACTCAGTGCTAATTCCTACTCCCATCTAAATGGACACTGGACATGATTTACAAAACTGAACTGAGCATGGACTGAGTTACTGAATTTTCATGGCTGATGGAATACTACTGATTTCTAAAAACTGACTGAGTCATGAGATTATGGAGATTTTTCCTGAGTTATAAGTCTATCTAAAGTTGAAGATTTCATAGCATGACTGAGAGTATCGTGAAAATATGACATGGATCTAGGCACACAGCTAATATTATGGGTAGAAATACACCCAGGACTTAATAGAAGGAAACTGACATAACATGATTTACTTAAAGAGTTGACTATTATCATAATACATACTACCATCATAGGAGCATTTTATCAAACATGTAATAGGCATGATTTTATGCTTACATGGGTATTTCATGATATCATGCTAGTTAGACAATATTCCTTCATCTTGACATTTAATCAAACATATGACAGGCATGGTACATGTAAACATCATTATTCAATTCTAATTTCATCATTCAAGGGTTTAAATATTAGGGTTACATGAATCTATGGCTATAGTAATTAAACCCACATAGAAACTATCAACAATCATGGAGTAGAATCCAATTTTACATCTATCAAACATGAACATGAGCAGCAAAAACATGAAAACATATAGAAAATCCATAACTTGAGTTTTAGAAAAGGGATTCTTGGACTTCATGGACGAAAGAGTCCATGAATGAACACTATGCATACCTTTGTTCATGATTTCATGAAGATTGATGGCAAAACTTTCTTGATATTGGACCTTCTATGAAAACCCTAGCATGAGTTCTTGACAGTATTTGAGAAAAAAATCAATATTTTGGATGAATACGGGCTAAATCCCATGTTTGGAAACTCATATAGTGGGGAAAATTGACCCTTTTAACCTTAGACACGTAATTTACTTTTCAGTAAAATTTTCCAAAATGGGCCCTTGGCGCGATGCGGTGTTATATCGCCATGTCACTGGAAATTGACAATTGGGAAACTGAACGGTGGCGCAATGCAGAGCTATCGCGTTGCCATCTTGTCTACAACCTGGAAGTTTGGCATGACACACAAGTATTACGGAGCAACACTGGAATTTGACAATTGCCATTTAAGCTATCTCTGCCATACGCTTAAGGCTCAGGTCAAACACTATCTCACAAAAAGGACCTAACTCTTCGCCTGGGTGTCGGATTTGGCAAATTATATATTGATGGAAATCTTATTCAATTTCCCACATGATAGGAAGTGAAAATTATAGAAATACCACATGTATAAGAATTGATTCTTATTTCAAAGTAAGTTCTAACATCCTTGAAAGTATTTTCAAGCTAAGAAAAAGCACGGGCATTATAATATCTCCCCCTTGAGAACATTCGTCCTCGAATGAGACTGACTGATAGGGGAAACAATGAGACGAACATGAATAACTGGAACATGATCTCATGCTGAACATAACATACTGAACATGCATATCTGATGCATGCGTAACTGATTCATAAATGCATAACTGAAAATTCTTAAGAACTAAGTTTTCTCACAATGAGAATGCATGTCTGATACATAACTATATTACTGATCTGATACATGAATGCATGACTGAATATGTGGTGGTAATTGATACCAAGATTATCATGGTATACTAAGTTAGTAATGCACACTAATCATGAAACTAAGTAGGCTTAAGGAAAACTATTACCTTGAGCTTGATCTTAGTTGATGGGGAAAAAGTGAGGGTACTTGGTACGCATATCTGCTTCTGCTTCCCAAGTATTTCTCTCGACAGACTAATTTCACCAAAGAACTATAAGTAGACAGACTTTTTTGTTCCTCAATCTACGAGTATGATAGTCTAGGATTTTGATTGGAATATTTTCACAAGAGAGGCTGTTCTGAAAATCGATGATCTGAATAGGGACTACGACTAATGGGTCACCTATGCACTTATTGAGCAAAGAGACATGAAATACTAGATGAACTAAGGCTAGATCTGAAGGCAATTCGAGCTCATAAGCTACCTTTCCTAAATGACTAGGAATCTTGAAGGGACCGACATATCGGAGACTGAACTTTCCCTTCTTGCCAAATCTCTTCACTCCTTTCATAGGAGAGATCTTGAGATAGACATGATCATCAATCTCAAACTCAAGATCTTTTCTACGAATATTTGTATAAGACTTCTATCAACTCTGAGCATCCTAGAGTCTCTCTAATTAACTGAACTTTCTCTAAGGCGTCGAATACCAAGTCAGGCCCTATGTCTGAGGCCTCACTAAATTCAAACCAACCAATCAGATATCTACATCTTCTACCATAAAGAGCTTTAAATCGAGCCATCTAAATACTATAATGATAGTTGTTGGTGTATGTAAACTCAATCAAAGGCAACTGGTCATCCCAACTTTCCTTGAAACTAATTGCACACGCCCTTATCATATCTTTTAACGTCTGAATGGTCCTTTCTGCTTGACCATCTTTCTGAGGATGAAAGACTGTACTGAGATGAATTTAGGTACCAAGACCCTTTTGGAATTCTTTCCAGAAATGAGTGGTGAACTGGGTACCTCTATCTAAGATAATAGATAATGAAACACCTTGCAATCTGACCAACTCCTCGTGTAGAGTTTGGCATAATCCTCGGATGACTAAGAGGTATGAACTGGAAGGAAATAAGCTAATTTGTTCATCCTATATACAATGACCCAAACTGAATCATGATGATGACGAGTTCGAGGAAAAACCATCACAAAGTCCATGTTCACTTCTTCCCACTTCCAAGTAGGAATGGCGAACTCCTGAATAAGACCACTAGGCTTCTGATGCTCTATCTTAACCTGCTGACATGTAGATTACTTAGCCATAAACTCTGTAATATCTCTCTTCATCTCACTTCACCAATAGATCTCTCATAAATTACGGTACATCTTAGTGGCCTCTGGATAAATAGAGTAGCGTGCGCCATGCTCTTCTGCAAGAATTCGCTGCCTTATGTTATCTACGCCTGGAACACAAAGAAGACCCTGGCAATGAAGGACACCATCTCCCCCTTGCGAGAAAACCTCTATTTTCTGATCCTGAACTAACTCTTTTAACTTGACAAGGTTGGGATCCCTATCTTACTTTTCTTTTAGCTCGAAAACTAAAGATAATTCTGAACTACTCTGAACACATACACCACCCTTTGAAGAATCGACTAAGCGAATACCTAATCTAGTAAGCTAGTGTAATTCTTGAGCTAAATTCTTCTTACTATCCTCAACATAAGAAACACTACCCATAGATAGTCTACTGAGAGCGTCGGCTACAACCTTGGCCTTTCTCGGATAATAAAGGACACTCATGTCATAATATTTCAAGAGCGCTAACCAATTTCTCTGATGAAGATTGAGACATTTTTTAGAAAAGACATACTGAAGTCTCTTATGATCTATGAAGACATCTACATAAGCTCCGTAGAGATAATGCCTCCAAATCTTTAAGGCAAAGACTACGGCTGCTAACTCAAGGTCATGAGTAGGATAATTTCTCTCATGGGGTTTATTAAGCTATCTGGAGGCATAGGCTATGACCTTACCATGCTATATGAGGACACAACCTAAACCTACTCTAGATGTATCACAATATACTACGAAACCATCTAAACCGTCTGGTAATGCTAGAACTAGAGCTGAGGTGAGTAGAGTCTTTAATTCTTGAAAACTCTTCTCGCATGGACCTGACCACTGAAACTTGACTTTCTTTTGAGTCAATTTGGACATAGGGGATGCAATAGAGAAAAATCCCTCAACAAACTGTCTGTAATAGCCAGCCAGACCCAAAAAACTCCTGATATCTAATGGAGAGACAGGGCAAGGCAGTTCCTTTCTGCTTCGGTCTTTTGAGGATCTACTCTAATTCAATCACTGAAAACAATATGTATAAGGAATTCTACTAATCTTATCCAAAATTTTCACTTACTAAATTTGGCGAATAACTGATGATCTCTGAGAGTCTGAAGTGCTATTCTGAGATGGTCTGCGTGATCTCACTCAATGCGGGAATAGACCAGAATATCATCTATGAAGACTATGACAAACATGTCCAAGTACTGTTTGAACACGTGGTTTATCAAGTCCATGAAAGTTGCTGGGGCATTGGTAAGACCAAATTACATGACTAAGAATTCAAAGTAACCATACCGAGTATGGAAAGCTATTTTTAGAATGTCACTTTCTCTAACTCTAAGCTGATGATAGCTGGATCTAAGGTCTATCTTAGAGAAATATCTGGCACCCTGAAGTTGGTCAAATAAGTCATCAATTTTGGAAAGAGGATATTTATTCTTAACCGTAACTTTATTGAGTTGACGGTAATTATACACATTTTGAGTGAACTGTCTTTCTTGTACACGAATAAGACTGGTGCGCCCCATGGGGAAATACTGGGTCTGATGAATCCCTTATATAAGAGATCCTTCAACTATTCTTTTAGTTCCTTGAGTTCTGCTGGTGCCATTCTATATGGCAGAATAGAGATAGGCTGAGTGTCTATAAGAAGATCAATACTGAAGTATATTTCCCTTTTGGGAGGAATTCCTGGAATATCTTCGAATAAGACATCTAAATATTCATTCACTACTGGGAGTAATTCGAGACTGGGAGCCTCAGAACTGGTAACATGAACTAGATGATAAACACATCCCTTAGATATTATTTTCTTTTCCTGAAGGTAGGAAATAAGTTAACCCTTGAACACTGAAGTACTACCCCTCCACTCAAGGACGGGTTCATTCGGTAACTAAAACCAAACTACTCTATTTCAGCAGTCGACTATGGCATAGTAGGAATAAAGCCAATCCATGTCGATAATGACATCAAAATCAGTCATCTATAACTTGACTAAATATGCTGATGTGACTTTTTGAAATATCATAATCGGGCAGTTCCTGTATACCCATTGAGCTATGATAGTTTTACCTACTGGGGTAGATACTGAAAACGGTTCTACTAGAATTTTGGGACTGACTCCAAAATCAACTACTATATAAGAAGTAACAAAAGACAAGAAAGAGCCTAGATCTAGCAAAGCATAAACATGCACATGAAATATTTGTATCATACCAGTAACTACATCAGGAGAACTTTCCTGATCGTATCAAGTTTGAAGAGCATAGAACCGGTTAGGGCTTTGCCCGCTAGTAGCACAAGAAGTGGCACCCTACATATTTGGTCAATCGGACTGAGCTGAGGAGCGATTCTATTGACCCTGAGGACCTGACTGCGGATAGTCTCTAATTCTATAGCCTAGCTTTCCATAACCAAAACAAATGCCACTACCTGCTCTGCACATGCCCTGATGGTGCTTATTGTAAGTCTGGCAAAGAGGATAGGTGTGGGCACTACTAACACTGCCCTGGGTCTTAGATCCTAGCGTTCTATCTTTGTTGCCCTTTTTAAACTTAGGAACTGGAGCAATGGCTGTAGAGGGGCCTGGAACTGATGTCGTAGGACAAAACTGGGAATGGATTCCTCCTTCTAACTTAGGTTGAGCAAAGTTGAAACTACCTATCTTCGGTCTTTTATTCTGTTTCTCCCTATACTTAATCTTCTGCTCTTCTATCTGCTAAGCATGGGTCATAAGTCTAGCTAAGTTTATGTCACTATTTAGCATGGTGGATCTGCACTCATTAACCATGCTGTTGTTTACCCCTGAAATGAATTTACTCATCTTGGATCTACTATTTGTAACCACATGAGGGGCATACCAGGCTAATTTAGTAAACTTAAAAGAATACTCTTTCACTGTCATATTTCCCTGCCTGAGGTTGATGAACTCTAGAACCTTGGCTTCTCTAAGATCTTGGGGAAAGAATTTATCTAAGAATGCAGTGACAAACTCCTCCCACTCTATACGACCCGCATCATCTGATCTTTCTGACTTCTACTATTTGAACCAAGCATGAGCCACATCCTGCAACTAGTATGCAGCTAGCTCAGCACTCTCAACAGTAGTCACCCCTATGGTCTCTGTCACTTTCTAAACTTGATCTAAGAATTCCTAAGGGTCTTCATCTACCTTAGACCCGAGAAAGGTTGGAGAATTCATTCGGGTGAAATCCCGAATCCTCACTGCAGCCAAGTTGGCCGCTGGGTTGGTCGGAATAAATGTTGGTCATTTATTATAAGCAGTGACTGATTAAGAAAGAGTGGTAAATGTGGTCCTAAACTTCGTATGAGAAATATGGTCATCCAAATGTTCTTCGAGCTGAAGGGCTAACTGGTTTCTTCTCTTAGGAGGCATATACTGAAATAAAGAGAAGAAGCGGATTAGACTGAGAGACTGACTTGTAATTATGCTCATTGGCATGACATGAATATTGAAAGACGGGAAACTATTCTTAAAATATCTCATAGCATCTTGCATATAAATATGGCATGCAACACACCCATGTACAAGACTCTACTAGATGCGTCTTTTAGACTTCCTAGGACTCTATTGAACCTTATACTCTTATACTAAGTTTGTAATGACCCGATTTGCTGAACCAGAATACTACACAATGTTCATGACCCCTAAAGGACCATAAACTAACCCATGACTAATATCTGTATCTGTATACTGTATAGGATAAAATAATAATGCAGAAACATGCACTGAAAGGCCATAAGGTCCAATCATGAACATAACTGAATAACGTAACATATGTATGGGGTAATAGAATACCCAAAACAAAATTGAAGTCTAAAATATGATAGTCTGTATATAGTCTACATCTAGTCTAAAAGCCTCTACTGTCTGAAGAATATGAATAAGGAGTTAATGGGACATGTCCCAAACTAACTCCAACTAATAAGCTAATCAATGAGATACTAAAAATCATTATGTCCTCGAAGGATGAGGACTCACTTCTACTCTGACTGCTGAATTTGGAAACTACTGCTGATTTGGAACTCATGTCTCTAAACCTATGGTGTAACATAAAAAGAAAGCACCATAGTGCAAATTCATCAGTATAATGGAATATACTGAGTATACATGTGAGGTAGGATATATGCAAGGGTTTGCATGCATGATCAATACTAACTAACTGTCTAACATGAACGTGAGAATGTATACATAAATATGCAATTGTAACTGACAATGTGATAACATGACACTGATACCGTGGTAGCATAACTACTGAGTTTGGACACTAATAACATGACATAACTGATAACATGAATAACTGTATATGAATATAACTAATAACATGGGTGACTGTGTGTGATAGTCCTGAATCTGAAGAAATATCTAAGTTCTATTACTGAGACTGATTGACTGTATCTGATAGTCTTGATTCTATAACATGAAACTATGGGAAGTAGTATATAACCAACATACCCCAAATGTGCTATAATAGCTAAGCTGGGGTCCAATCTATGCCCTGATTGGAAGGGTGTCGATACCGCCCCACTGGTAAGGACAACATATGAGTAGCCCTCATATAATAAGTAACTCTAGCGAGAATGGTGGGAACCTTCACATAACAGGTTAAGCTACCTCATCCACCCTCATATAGCAGGCTACGATGTGTCAACCTATTCTGGCTACATAGTTCTGGAATGCAAGGATGGCTTCTAAAAATTACACCCTCGTATAACAGGTGAGTCTCCATCCTTGGGTTCAATCGATGCAAATTTCTAGTCCCATCTGATTGGACACTGAACATGATTTACTAAACTGAACTGAGCATGGACTGAGTTAATAAATATTTGTGGCTGACGAAATACTACTGATATCTGACAATTGACTTAGTCATGAGATTATGGAGAATTTTCCTGAGTCATAAGACCATCTAAATTTTAAGAGTTCATATCTTGACTGAGAGTATCATGCAAATATGACATGAATCTAGGCTCACAGCTAATATTTCTGGTACAAGTATGCCCAGGACTCGATAGAAGAAAACTGACATAACATGATTTACTTAAAGACTTAACTATCATCAAAATACATACTACCTTAATAGGAGCATTTCATCAAACATATAATAGGCATGATCTTGTGCATACATGGGGATTTTGTGATATCATGCTAGTTAGACAATATTCCGTTATCTAGGATTTAATCAAACATATGACAGGCATGGTACATGTAAACATCATTATTCAATTCTAATTTCATCATTCAAGGGTTTAAATATTAGGATTGCATGAATCTATGGTTATATTAATTAAACCCACATAGAAACTATCAACAATGAAGGAGTAGAATCCAATTTCACATCTATAAAACATGCACATGAGCAGCCAAAATATGAAAACATATAGAAAATCCATAACTTGAGTTTTAGAAAAGGGATTCTTGGACTTCATGGATGAAAGGAGTCCATGAATGAAAACTATGCATACCTTAGTTTCTGATTTTGTGAAGATTGATGGTGCAACTTCTTGAAATTGGACTTTCTATGAAAACCCTAGCTTGAGTTCTTGAGAGTATTTGAGAAAAACATCAATATTTTGGATGAATAAGGGCTAAATCTCGTGTTTGGAAGGTTATATAGGGGGTAAATTGACTCTTTTAACCCTGAACACGTAATTTAATTTTCAGTAAAATTTCTCGAATTGGGCCATTGGTGCGACGTGGTGTTATCGTGCCATGTCACTGGAAACTGATAATTAGGAAACTGCACGGTGGCGCGATGTGGAGTTATCGCGTTTCCACTTTGTCTACAACCTGGAAGTTTGGTACGATGCGCCAATATTGCAGAGCAACACTGGAATTTGACAATTTCCATTTGAGCTATCTCTATGACGCACTGAAGGCTCAGGTCAAACACTGTCTCACAAAAATGACCTAACTCTTCGCCCGGGTGTCGGATTTAGGCGAACTATATATCGATGGAAAGCTTATTCAATTTTACATGTGATAGGAATTGAAAATTATGGAAATACCATATGTATAATAATGAATTCTTAGTTCAAATCAATTTCTAACATCCTTGAGAGGATTTTAAAGCTAAGAATAAGCACGGGCATTACAGTTGCCCCATTAAGCAAGAAATATTTGGCATATGCCCAAAATTTAATCAAAATATTTGCAGAATTAAATTTCAAATCACGGATCAATTGAGAACTTGCATTTTTTGACACTAATGCAACTGAACTTGGAATGAAATTCCAGGCACCCACCTACGTACCTCAGTAAAGGGGGTCAAGTCACAACGTAGTTTTGGGTGAGTTTTTATTTTAAAATATTATTTTTGGGTGTCCTAACTTTTTCTAGGTTACCTCTTTCAAGGTTTTCAACCTCAAAGACTTTTTTTTTTTTGTTTTTTTCTTGAGCAGTACACAGTTTATACTCTTGTGGGCAGGAGTGAATGTGCAATTTATACTCGTGCCTTAAGGAGTGTTATCTTTATTTTAGGATAGTACTTCTTAAAGAACATGGCATTGATAGGACTAATTTTCACACCATCTGCATCGGAAAGCATGAAAGAACCTTTTGAATATGCCTCTTATATGACATATAGTCTTTCCCACTTTGGGGTAAATTTGCCCCTAAACTTATGTGAAGTAATAATGGGCCTCCTTACTTAATGGACTTGATTTCCAAATTGAAAGCATCTTAATCGAACTCTTTTATTGAAAGAACAATATAGACAATATTAGTAACATTCAAGATTATGGTATGCCTATAGCCTCTTCTCATCAAAAGCTTCCAACTCCGCAAGACATAACTTAGCATTTTCTTCTTCGAGGATCCCTTCTTAAATAGCTAGTCAGAATAAGGTATTTGATGCTCAAGTGGTAGGACTGCTTCAACTCCAAAAGAAAGTGAGTATGTCGTTGCTTGCATTAGTGTGCTGTAAGCTGTCCTATATGCCCACGAAGCTTCTTCCATTCATTCTTGCCAGTATCATTTAAATTTTGAGATGACTTTCTTCAACAAATTTTATAAGGTTTTATTCAATGATTCGGCTAGATCATTGGCTGTAGCGTGGTACATAATAGACATCTGTTGCTTGAAACCAAAGAGATCACAAATCTTGTTCATCAACTTATTATCAAATGCTTGACATTATCAGTTATTATATACTGAAGAATTACAAAATGGTAGATAATATTCACTCGGATGAAGTTTGAAATATTCTCCTTCTTTGCTTCTTTGAGAGCAACAGCTTCAGCCAATTTTGCAAAGTAATCTATCATTTCCAAGATGCACAAGTGTCCATCAGAAGATTTTGATAGTGGTTCCACAATATCCAATCTCCAAGCGCTGAATGGCCAGAATACTATAGTTGGTTGTAATACTTTAGGAGGTTGACGTATGAAATTCGCTTAGAATTGGCAAGCTTTGCATCTTCTAGCATAGTCCAAGCAATCTTTAACCATCAATTGCTAATAATACCTCATCTTTTTAATGTAAAAATAAAACTTCAGTCTAGAATAATGAAATCACTATCACTACCCGAGGCTATCCCTAGTCGCAACATGGTGCTTAAGGCCATAAGTGACCCTAAGCTAACCCATGAACTAGTACAAGTTGTGAGCACTAAATAAAGTAATATTAAAATAACATATGCGGAAGATAAACTAATAAAATACAGTCCAAAATGGAATACAGAACTGATTATAATTGACATGTCTGAAAATAACTGATAACATTTGAAAGATAACCATCTGAAAGCTTCTAACATGATAAGTTGACCAGACAAGTCCCCAACTAACTTTGATTGACTGAAGTGGAAGTAAATACTATAAATGAATGAAATAATATCACCCTCGGTGGATGATGACTCACCACTATTGCTACTAGGAAAATGCTGATCTATTTAAGGATGCTCAGTGAACTATGCGCCCAAAGATATTTTATAAGACAACATAGTGCAAAAGAAAAGTGTGTGATCAATACTTTGAATATACTGGTATGTGAGGTAAGGACTACTAAAATACATATGAAATCTAAACATAGATGCATGAACATATAAAACTGAGAATGCAAGACAAAGTAAAGCATGTACTGAAATAATATGTATAACTCATTAAATAAATATTAAAAATATGACTACTTGGTCAAGCAAACCTGAACTGATATAGATTGAGTACTGATTGAAACTGTGGTACCTATCATGTAACTGATATGTCCCAATGTGAGCTATTGGGGTGCAACCTGTAACCCCAGATGAAAGGGTGTCGTTACCTTGCCATGGCTACTAACACTGGTTGTGTGGATCAACTAAATTGGTGTGCCAAAGGACAAAGGAGTCACCCTCTACTGGCAGGTTCCCCTAAGAGAATGTCAACCCTCAACTGGTAGGAAGACCTCTCAAACCCTATGCTGGCTATGTAGTTCTGGAACTCTGGGATTACTACTAAAGTCATACCCTCTACTGGAAGGTGATCCCCGATCTCTGTGTTCACTCAGTGCTAAATCCTACTCCCAACTAAATAGATACTGGAATCATGAATAGGTACATGCACTGATAACTGATAAGCTCAGATCATGTAATTTGAAAACAACAGTACATGCAGAGACTAAAGTAATCATAAACATGTAAGCTAATGATGCTCAATGTAATCATAAAAAACTTAGTATAATAATAACTTCATGAATTTACTGAGTCATTACTTGAAAAGTATAAGGTGTAAGTAAACACATAAGTATCGGGTGTTCAAAATCTACCAGCATTGAATGATTACAAAATTCGATAACAACACTTAAAACATTAATGGAAAGTCATAATTCAGAGACCCAAAACATAATACACCTCAATAAACAAATAAGATACATGAAATTGAACATGGGGATGTTTTTAAACTTAAGAGGATAACAATTTCACCTGGTTTAGTTCAAAACTTGATGTTTAACTTGAAATCAATGGAATATGACATGGAAATTGAAATTCAGAAAAAAAAAATATCTTGATTCACATGGGAAAACATGTTGACATAGCTTGAATTCAAATTACTAAGAAATACTTGGATTAAATTCATAAGTTGTATGGATAATTCCATAACATAGGGTAAAACCTCATAGTTTAAACCAAAAAGAGGGTTTTGGGGCTAAATGGGTGGAAGGAACCTATTGATGAATACCCCATATACCTCAATGGTTGGATTCTTGGAGAAGGCTTGAACTTGAAACTTGAATTCTTGAATTCTTGGGGGGAAGAGGCTTGAATTTAATTCTTGAGGAGAAAGGAAAATGGTTTTAGTTAAGTTATTTTAATGATAATGGGAAAATAATGCCTTCTTGGGTGTTATAAGTCATTTTTGGATAATTGAGGTTGAGAAGAAAGGACTAAAATACCCCTTGGTCTTTTAATTTATGGAGTTGGAAAACACTGACTCTATTGTGCGAAGGTGACAGTGCCCAAGCGCACACGCAAATGTACGTGGTCTTATCAAGTCGTAAAATGGCCTTCACAAAGCCAAGTATCAATCCCATAGGGACTTGATTCAATAACAATTCTATTCTAGTTTACAATTTAGATTCAATTGATGCAAGCGTAACCAAAAAGAGAGTTTTGAATATTGTAAATGCAAGTAAAGTAAAAAATTCGTAAAGTAAAAGTCTTGAGACGATAAATGGAGTAAAGCCCATGGTTAAAGAACTTTGAACAATCATACTATGTTATTGAACTTCATTTATTAACTTGCTTATCTTGGTTGTTGATTTGTAGGGTTAATTGTATCATCATGGTCTCCCGACCTCTAATCCTTTACCTAAGTTGAACCTTACAACTACATCATTGAGAAAGGATGTAATAGTCCACTTAATTTCTTTAATCTATCATCCTACGTTTGAATCAAGTAAGTATCTAAGTACATTCTTGCCCTAGACACTAATTCGTATTCCTTATTTCAAAAAGACTACGAACTATACTGTGTTCAATCCCACGTTCTATCTCCTCATTCCCTCTCCCTAGTTCATAAGGTTGACAATAGGTGTATTCTAAGGGTGATCAAGCCTCAAAATAGTTAAAATAAGATTTAACACACAACCAAAATTGATAATCAAAATTAAAAAAATTTAATTCAAAACAATGGTACTCATGTTCCTCTCTTTAACCATGGAAAGAGGTTTCTAGCCACTCATTGTCATAATCATGATCCAAAAGGTTGCATACATGATATAATATATTATAATGCTAAAATAAAGAATGTAAAACATAATTTTTGAAGTTGTATCAGCCTCCTTTATTCTCTAATACATCCCAAGATTATTAATAACAAGTAAAAAGATGTATTTATAGTGGACAACAAGTCCCAAGCCGCGTAGGATTGAATTTGCACTTTTGGCTGTGTATGAATTGGACCTCGCAATGCACTTTCTGAAAATGGGAGTGGAAGTTTCATTGCACAATATGGAAATGGAAGTGGAAGTCGCGGTGCGCCCTCATTGCGACACCTCTATGGAAATTGCATCTTGAAATTTGGTTTAGTGTTGAACGTTCATCCTTCTACCCAAGTCTTTGTGGTGTCTTTCCAATAGTTTTCCAGCCTCCAAATAATCTATATATCATTATATTGAGCTCCAAAAACATCATAAAAGATCACACCACACAAATTAGAGGTTTAAACAACACAAAATCCATTACGACAAATCAAAAATAAGAGCTAAGACAAGGCTAATCTCCTTGATCTTCCACTTCATGTTTCGATTCTTTACTTGACTCACTTGAACTTTGTAAACTACCAACAAGTTTTTTGTCATATAGTAATACCATTAAAACCATTTGGTACACATAAAACACAATAGAATCCAAAAAGATCAACTAGACAAGCACCTAGCTTAAGCTAGTAACGTTGTTTCCACGATTAAACTCTAAATGAATCTTTTAGGTAAAAAACTTGTTTGGAATTCACTTAAAACATTATAAACACATGATTTAACACTTATATGCACATTCATATCATTATCAACCCATATATCACACGAATCATCCTCAAAACATGGCTAAATAAGCTAGAATAGTAACATTAGAATGCATAAATACACCCAACATTAGAAGGCCATCGCAGGGCCTAGATTTTGCGACATGGACCTTATCGTTTTGTATAGCCACCACGATGTCGCCCTATAATGGAGGATTACTTCCTTCATAGACTAAACATTTCCCAAAACTTTTCAAAAAATTCTGAAACTCTTCTAGGATACTCCTTTAATATCCTTAAACATGTTTCAACTCAAACATTGATGTTTTGGATTTGGGAAGGCAAACAATAAATTCCTCAAAGTCTTGGGGTCTTAAACATGACTAATTCCCTTACACTTAGTGCATAATCCATGCCTTGGATCCTCTTAAGCATACAACTAGGAGCTGAAATGAATTAAAAATCTTGTGGGGTATTACATCCATAAACTCTTGAGTGTGCTTCTTACAAACCTTCAACTGTTTCTTCCACTCCCAAACATCTCAAGAGTACTCCTTCAAATGATATATTGTATAACGTGTTTTTATAATAAAGGAATTGAGGTGCGCGATAATGAATATTTGTCCTTCTCCTTAGATACTCTGGAAGTATCCAATAACACAAATAGTCAATGACAGGTTACTACTACTCTTTCTTTATGGCTTTAGACATAGTGAAGAGGTGCTCAACCTTATTTTCTATGTCGTCATCCTAATTCAGTGGTAGTACTACCCATTCTTAGTGGGTAGTAACTCGTGTCTAATTCAAAAAATTTAAGGTTGAGGACAAAGCAGCTAGGGCACCAGCTTTCTTATTCTATTTTCTTGATGCATGCTAGAGGGTTACTTCTTCAAGCCATCATGTAAATTTTTTAGCATAATCATGATAAGGGCATAACTCAGGCTTTCTAACTTTATAGCTTCTCAAGAGTTGCTTTATCACCAAGGACTTGTAATCATAATTGTTTGATATCGACTGTCATCTCAAGTCTAAGTATTAACACATGATATTCAGCAACATTGTTGGAGCAATGGTGTTTTAGGGTAAAATAGTATGGGATGACCTCTCCTTTTTGAGTGGCAAACACCATACCAGCACTAGATCCACCTCAATATGCGACCCCATCATAGTACATCTTCCATGGGGATAAGGCTTCTATAACTACAGTATATTCATTAGGAAGTTCATCGTCCAGTTTTCAATCATCAGGTATCGAGTGGCCTGCCAAGAAGTCTGTCAGTGACTGCCCCATTACGGCCTTTTGAGGGATGTATATGATCTCAAATTATTGGAATTAAAGGTACCACCTTACAAGTTAATCACTAAGGATTGGTTACGATATTACAAACTTAATGGAACTTTTCCTAGACACAAAACTAATGACATGATCTTGAAAGTAGTGCTTTATCTTTTGGGTTGATAAGACCAATGCCAAACCCAACTTTTTGATCAGAGAATAGTTTAGCTCATTCGGTTCTATCATTCTGCTCAGATAGTAAAGAGAGTTTTCTTTGTCTTCACTATTTTATTAAGCCAGTAGTTCCCAACTGACATTTTTTGTGTCGCGATGTAGAATATCAATGACTTTCTAGGTAACTTCCAAAGGCCTTACTACAAGCTTGGTTCCATTCAAAAAGAGAATCCTTCTTCATGAGATGGTTAAATGATTGACATTTTCCAGCCATTTTGAGATGAACCTCCTTAAATATGCTAGCCTTCCTTGAAGTGTTTTAACTCATAAATTTTTTGTGGCTCAGGTATATTCAAAATTTCATCGATCTTAGTCTGTTCAATTTCAATTCCATGGTGTTGTGCAATGAAGACAAAGAACTTTCCAAAAGTAACTCTAAAGGCACATTTCAGTGGACTCATCCTAAGTTGATCTCTTCGAAGCAACTAAAATACCATTCTTAGGCCTTTCAAGTGGCTATTCTTTATCCTTGACTTCACCATTAAGGCATCCAAATAGCACTCAATATTTTTATAGATTAGTCCATCAAATATGTTTTTCATAGCCCTTTGATAAGTGGAACAAGAGTTCTTTAATTCGAAAGGCATCACCTCAAGGAAATAAATACCTTTAAGCATATTAAATGCAGTGAGCTCTTCACCTTTTAGTATCATGCAGATTTGGTTATAGCCGGATGAACCATCCATGAAAGACATCACTTTATAACCAGTGATATCATTAATCGTTAACTCTAGAATGGAAATTGGAAATCATCCCTAGGGCAGGCGATATTGAGATCTCTAAAGTCAACACAAACTCAAATTTGTCCATTCTTTTTACTCACAGAAACAATACTTGAAATCCATATGTGGTATTTGACTTCATGAATAAAGATAACTTTGATGAGTTTTTTAACCTAATTTTTAATCAATGGAACTAATTCTAGCTTAAAGTGCCTTTAGGCTTACTTAATAGGATAAGCACCATTCTTGCCAACTGATGTACTGCCATTTTTGGATCTACGCTAGGCATCTCCTTATAACTCCAAGAGAAGACATCCTTATATTCTTTGAGTATGTCTATATAAGAAATTTATTTATCTATTACTAGAAAAGTGCCCAAGTAAGTTGGTCTTGAGTCTTCATCAGTACCAAGATTAACTTCCTTCAAGGGATCTATTATGGCCTTTACATCTTTTTTAAGTTATGATGGAGCATCTTCAGCATCTTCATCCTCTTGTGGATCATTGTCATTGATAGGGTTATGGCAATACCATGAAATATTTTCCAGCTCTTTATTAATATTTATTATAGATGAGACATCACACTCATTTTGGTTTGTAATATGATATGAGGATCCAATACTTTATTTATCGTCCTCACATTTTTCGGTATAAACCTTTTCTTTTAACACTACCTTGTATGAAACCATTAGTTTTATTTGTCGCCTCATTCTAGAAGGAATCAAACTTTATAAATCTTACTATATCTTAGATGAAGAGTGCCTTGTTGTGTTTAGACAACTTCTACGGCGCTTGCTGCTTTTCTTCGTATTTAGTGGACCCAATATCTCAAACACAAAAGTTCTTGTAGTTGATTCTCCCAGTCAATCAAAGATGTAAGGCCTAGAATACTCTTCTTCTATAGTCAACAACCCTTCTTATAGAAATATGAACTCGAAGTGGCGATGTGTATCCTAAGCCTTCACGTGCCTACCTGGTTGTACTTTCAACTGGAAGATTTCCTAACCTTGATGGCTCATTAACATTGTATCCAGCCTTTAAAAATAACATGTAAGCATTTGGATCAAAGCCTTCTTTTGTATATTTTATAGGGAGCATTATATCTTTTGGTAGATTTTAAGCCACAAATTTTCCATTTAGCCTTGAGGACGGGTTTATTGCATCAATCTTCTTGATAAGTACAGTTAACTCCCCCCCCCCCCACATACACACGAATATATTATCTTGGGCATTGGATGATAATCTTCCTCTTTCTTTACCTTTAGTACATAATGGATCACAAGAGTTGGATTTTTCTTCAAAAATGTGACATTTCCCTTATTTGAATAGGAGGGAGGCTTCTTTGTGGCAATTTTTTTTAAAACCACTGCTACCTTCTTAGCTGCAAGATCATCATACTTGGTTGTTGTGACATCATCAACCCTTCATAATTTTTCAAGTAAAATTTTATATCAGCAAGGTGTAACACAGCTTTGGTGAATAGCTTATTATTGGTAACTATTTTTCTTTGCACTCTGCCTTCGAGTTACTTCAAGCATTGATAATAAAAGAATGAGACAATTTTGTTCTTATGCACCCAAAGCCTACCAAGAAATATATTGTATGAAGTCGTGGCATCGATCATATGTATCAATGCATTTGATTGCAAATCATCCATATGAATCCCTAACTTGATATATCCTATAGCCCTATGACCCTCTTAGTTGAACCCCTGGATCATTAAATGACTTTCAGCAAGTTCATCGATAATAATGCTAATTTCTTTTATTGTACCAATAGGTAGAATATTAACTCCAGATTCCTCATCTATCAAGATTCTATTTATATTTTTTCCAAGAACATGACCCTACCATAAAGAACAGATGGTTGTGTAGGGGTTTCACCAAGCAGAAGAACATTATTTCTAAATATGATTTTTGTATCACATACATGTGCCTCTGTAACATCTTGGACTTTTCAAGCTAGAAATAAAACTGTCATTCCAATGTGTGTAAACTCTAATCCAATGATTTATATTTAAATATATGTGTCATGATCATTATCCAAGTAGGAAGAGTGCTTATATTGTCAAAAAATGTTCATAGGAATCACTTAGAGCAAAGTTGATCTAAGAGCCTTTGATTCGGCTAAAATTTGGTGTTCAATCTTACAAGATTCAACTTTGAACATGCATAACATTTTACACATATCAAATTTTTCATCTGAAGACCCACCAAATTGTAGATAATTGAATTAGCTTTCCAATAATACCAATTTCTCTTTAATTCTATACCAGAGCAAAAAGTTATGACCCTGCTAAGGCCATGCATCATATGGCAATCACAAATAGCCACTGGATGAGGTGTGCTATTGGTGTGTGCCTCACAACCTCAAGTGTGCAATCGGCGTGCACCGTACAATAAAAGCAAAGTGCCAAAAGTAGCTCCATTTGACTTTTATTAAGGGTGTTGAGGTCTTTTCATACTCCTAAACCATCCCTAATCATTCTTAAACATATTAAGGGCTTTAAAATACATTATTTCCTGCTTTTTATGAGATTAACTTATGTAAACCCTTCTCCCTTCCCAAGAACATAGAATTCAAGCTTTTTTCCTCAAGAATTCAAGGACTCAAGTTCCAATTTGAAGCTTTCTTCAAGAATTCATTCAATTAAGGTATGTGGGGTATTCATTAATGGGTCCCTTTTGTATATTGATCCCAAAAACCCTCTCTTCGATTAAAATATGGATTGTTCCTTCATTATGGAATTTCATATGTTTAAGATGAGTTTAATTCGTGCTTTTTCTTAGTAATTTGAATTCAATCCATGTCCACATATGATCCCATGAAAAATTAGGTTATTTCATATTTTAGATTTCAATTTCCCATGTCATTTTAAGTGATTTCATGTTACAATATCAAATATTGTATTAAACCATGTAAATATGTTGTTCTCTCTTGTTTAACACATTCTCATGTTTGAATTCACGCTTCTCACCTATTTATTGAAATATCCTAAGTTTTGGGTCTTTAAACTATGTTTCCATACCACTATTTTAAGCCTTGTTATCGCATTCTGTAATCCTTGTTGGAGAGTTATAAACACTCGATACCTATTTGTTAATACATGTCTTTATTTTCAAGTTACAAGTCTGTCAGCTTATATTTTCATTATTATATTCAGATTTCCATTTTCATGTTGAGCACTTATTAATACAATATCATGTCATGTTAGACCCATAATAATACCAGTTTCATTTAGTTGGGAGTAGGATTTAGCATCGAGCGAACCTAAGGATGAGGGATCACCTGCTAGTTAGGACTGGGTCCTTAGTAACATTACCTAAGTTCTAGAACTACGTAGCCAGCTTAGGATTATGAGATGTCACCTACCTGTATAGGACTAATACTCTCTTAGGGGTCATGCGCCAGTTTAGGTCTGCTCCCTAGGTCCTTTAGGACTTCAAATTAGTGGATCCACATAGCCAGTGTTGATACCCGTGGCAAGGTATTGACACCCTTCCAACTGAAGCTACAGGTTGAACCTCGATTAGCTCAGTTTTTGGCATTTCGGTTACATGATAGCTCTCATAGTTTTAGTTTGTACTCAGTCTATACAAGTTCAGCTTTAGTTGACCAAGTAATCAGATTTTAAGTTATTCAAATTATTTCAGTACATGCTTTATTTGGCCATGCATTCTCTGTTTTATATGTTCATGTATTCATGCTCTGTATCCATACATGATCCTCTATTCAGTGTTGTAGAATATTCAGTTTTACATGAGATTTATATATAGTATTCATGTTTTACCACTTCCTAGCTTCAGTTCTACTTATTCTACAAAAGTAATGATTTAAGAAACAAAGTGAAGTGATTCACCAGCTTATCAGATTATGTTTGTTACTCATGTTTCAAGATACTTAAGTTTTTTGTTGATTTTAGTATCTTGGTGAGTCTACCTGCACTTAGCATGCACTTTTTAAGATTATGTATCTAATCAATTTTACTTATTGCATTCACCTCAAAACACCCTAGGATTTGAACCCTTGCAAAATTTCCTTGGTTTTGAACTTTTGGACTTGAACAACTCAAGGGTACCATTCGTACCCTTGGATATGAGTTAGGGGTGGCTAGGTGGCTTAGTCGTCTACTAGGCAGTGTGTCTAGCTTTGTTACTGCCCAAGGTACAACTAAACTAGGTACGAGTCATATAGAAGGATACGAGGGGTGAAAGGTAAGTCGTACGTTTCTTGATTAGTTGGTCTTCGAGAATTTGTCCATGGTACGAGATGTGGGTACAATTTGGTGTACCACTCATACCCTTAGGTACGAGTTAAGTGGGTGAAGTCATATAGGAACCAGTGTGTAAGGTCTTGGTAAGGTCTTGGGTACGAGTTGGGGTACCACTCGTACCCTAAGGTACGATTGACATGGGTAAGTCCTACCCTACATCATTGTAGACACGTGATTTTTGACCCTCCCAAATTTTTACCTATTTCTCGATATTAAATATTTATATTTTGGTCCAATATTTGTTTTAGCTTTTATTTCATTTTTAATAAGTTTTAGTTGAAAATAAAATTACATTTTTGAAATTTTTATTTTTATTTTTATTTTTATTTGTTATGTTTATTTTTAAAATAATATGAAATTTTCAAAAAATATATATTTATCTTTTAATTTTAATAAGTAAACTAGTAGTTTTATTATTCTCTTAATTATATTTATTTTATTTTAGATTATTACAAACTTTTATTATTTTTTTCAAATATAAAAAATAATTATTTAATATTCTTTTATCATTATTATTATTTATTTTATATATATTTAAAATTAAATTAAATTGAAAAAAAATTATCCTAATCTACCCCCATTCCCAAAAACCACCCACTAACCTAAAACCACCCCAACTTCTCTCCCACTATTCCCCAACTTCCCACTACACACATGCACTATATATCTACATACACGGATAGAAGACAGAAGGGGGAACACAGTTTTAGTAAAGAGAGAAGAGGGACATGGACGGATAGAAAACCAAAAACAAAACACAAAAAAAAAGAGTAAGGAACAGATCAAACAAGAGAGGGAGGGAAAGAAAAAAAGGACAATATGTAAGGAGGAAGACACACGCACATATGCACAAAGGGAAGGAGAAGTAACTTAGAGAAAAACAAGAAAAGAAGAGAGGAAAACGGGTATACAACAAGTTAGCGTTTGAGGTTTGGGTTCGTGATTTCAAGTTGTTTTTTTTTCTATTGTTGTGAATTACTTTCACAAGAGATAACACTCTATTTTTCTTTGTATAATGTAATATTATGATTATGCGAAATTTGATTTCAACATTATGAGGTGGAGTTGCTCATATTTTATATTTGTTGTTGTAATATTGAAGTGTATTCAAATCTTTGTTATGATTAAATTTAGAGTGATATTTGATATAATATATGATTAACGAAATATATTCAAATTTTTTGTTATGGTTAAATATGGAGTGAGATTGATATTATGTATGATTATTGTGTGCATGCATGTCTAATGCCTACCCTTAACTTCCCTTTCACTGTCTCAAAATTACATATATTCTGAAATTACAGATATTGGTTAAATAATATGTTTAATTGTGTCTTGCTACTTATTTTTTATTTTTATTTATTTTTTTATTTTTTTTTTGAAATGTTTATATTTAATTTTCTGCAATACGTATATGATTATGAGTGCTTCTTATCTTGGTTTAGTTAGATTTCTTTTCTCCTACAGTGATTAATCTTTGAGGTAATATCAATGTGTTAGTATGTATGTGTTAGATTTGGTTTGTCTTATACTATTATTATTATTATTGCTAAGCGTATATAGAATATTTGAAGCATGATTTAATTTTCATCTGATTTTTAGTATGAAATTTTTCATAAAAGCTCTAGTTTTAATACCATTACTCATTCATCTAGGGTAAACCGAATTTGTCTTGTTTCTTATACTCGTATAAATGTCCTTAACATATGAAATGTTTATAATGACCAGATTTGAAAAAATATTATTTGTTTAAAATAATTCTTTTGTTTTGATTGTTAAGTCTTAAGAACATGGTCCGGATTTGTCTATTGTTCGTTCAAAGAAATAAATGGGTTTGATATTTTTGAGTATTGTCACTAGCTTTAGGCCCGATCTAATTAACGAGAGTATGTGAATGAGATACGATTTTATTCAAGTTCTTTCATAATTGATAAAATAAAAAGAAATAAAATAATATTAGTATGTGAGTGAGATGGGATACGAATTTATTCTAAACTCCATCATATAAATGAAAATAAAAGATAGGAAAAACCCATTTGTAAGGGAGCAAGGCAAGTTACGAAATAATGCAAGATTCATTGCAAAAATAAAGAGCGAAAAAGAATAAAAATGGATAATATAAAATTGTTTCGAGGTCATAAGAGACGAACGAATGACTTTGAACACTAGATAAGCTTTAGACATGTTTAATATATCTGGCTCGATTAAGAATGCGGCGTATGCATCTTTCTGAGACATTTAGAAATAATTCAAGGATGCAATAATGCACCTTGGTAAAAATCATTCTAATAAATTAATTCCCACTAGCTTAATCAAGAGGTATAAATAGATACTAGATATTAAAATGAGTGAATTTAGTCTTTAACATAATTTATCAAAATAGTTTAAGTTAATTATAAGTCAATAAGCAACAGTGATAGAACCACGGGACTTGAGGGGTGCCTCACACGATCTCCTCGATCAACAAAATTTCTTATCTGTCTTCTATTTTTGCAAACCATAATAAAAAATCATTTATTTTAGACTAAAGATTCAAAAAGGTGGCTTGGAGCACCATAACTCAATTTCAAGTGGTGATTGTATAGTTAAAATAATCTTTATTCAATAACTTCACTTTAATTGAAAAAACCATTCGACTTTGTCTCCTTCGAGCGAAAAAAAAGGATGTGACATCTCTAGCGACTCTGCTGGGGACTAACCAGAATTCGAGCTTTTAATATTGACTTCTACTTTCTTTGATTATTTCAAATTGTTTTTGTTGGCCTAATGTTCTACTTGTTGCTCATTTATTACTTTGATATTGTTGAACAGTATTATAAATTGTCTTCTCTCGTACACCCCTCTAAGTTTCTAAAAATAGGATAGAAGGAATGCAGCACATGCATCCTACCTTTTTCTTAAATAGCCAGAGTGTCAAACCACCTGGTGAAGGATTATAGTCACACATGTTTAAGACCCCGTAAAATTATTAGCTTAATTCAGTCCTTTAGGCTTGTTAAGGGGTCCAAGACTTAGAAAATTATAGCTAAGTATCCAGACTTAGTGCTATTTTAGCCTTCAAAAGTTGACAATATTATTTCACGACCTTTACATCCCTTAAATGTTGAAATCTAGGTTGATTCATGATCAGGAATGTTCATAGGTATTTCTGGACAAGTTTTAGATTTTTCGGACTTCGTTTGAAGCTCCTTTGGAATCCTAAAACAGTGGATCAACGCGATCTTGGCATGCCACATTGACTATCGCATTGATGTATGTTTTTCCCAACTCCCAGTGTCAATTTCCAGTGAGTCGATGCGGACTCGACGCGATGCGTTGGCTATCGCGTCGATGCCAATGATGCGGTGCGTCGATGATACAGTTTTCAGTCATTAAAAGACCGCGTTCTTGGGGGTATTTGGGTCTTTTTTTCCCAATCTTCAGCCCCCAAAAACATGAAATTTATCCCTAATTCACCAAAGAATACTCACTTTCTCTCAAAATATCTCAAGAACAAGCGTTACAATTTTCAATTCAAGATTCAAATCTCAAGAATTCTACCATCAATCTCTCAGAATTCAGGCACTAAGGTATGTAAAGTGTTTATCCAAGGGTTTTCTCCATCCTTGGTATACAAGAATCTCTTTTGAACTTCAAGTAATTGATTTTATGATTTCCATGTTTGGAATTAAAGTGTACCTGTGATTGCTATTTGGATTAAGTTCCTAATTCATGATTATATATATATATATATATTATTTGAAATTGATCATTATGTGTGTAGATTCACGTGAATCCACAATAAACCCTTGAATTGTCAAATTATAGTTGAATTATGATGCTCACTTGGTCAATACTATGTATATATATTGTGCTCACTAAGTTCTTAATAAATTATCCATGTGAACTATTAAGAGAATGAAATCATGTCGAGTTAGCTTATGTGCAAGTTATATTATGCAAGTGTTTGGCAAAAATTCCCCAATGAATGAATGATGATCAAGTACTTAGCTAATATGCTTCAAGTTGTGCCATGTCTCTTAATTTATGCTATCGAGTCCTGGGGGTACTAGTACCTGACAATTTAGCAGATTATTTAGAGCCATAGTCAGTCATAGTACAGTAATAATTATGTCACTATCAGTAGTACTCTCAGTCAGTTACAAGACTCGAGAAAATTCAATAGTACTCAGTAATGAGTCTCAATTCAGTATTCATTTTAGAGCACACTAGTATCCAATTCAGAACTCAGTAAACTTAGTCAGTTCACATAATTCAGTCAGTAATCAGTTCAGAACTCAAAGAACTAAGAATTAGTCCAATTCAGTTTAGTAAAATCAGCTCAGTTCAGTTATACAACACGATCCGTAAACAGCTCAGTACAGCCTAGTACAGTCTAGAATTCAGTCCAGTGTCTATTCAGTAGGGAGTAGGATTCATCATCGAGTGAACCCAAGGATGGGGACTCCCAGTGCCGCCAGTGCGCAGCGCTCAAATAGGCTTTATGTACTTTAGTTCAGGAAAGATCAGGAAAGTTCTCCTGATGCGGTCACCGGTATGTTACATACCTCCTATTTATATGTTTATGTATCATCATATCCAGGAGGTTCTATGTCTTTTGTAACTCCTTGTACAA
This sequence comes from Capsicum annuum, assembly GCF_002878395.1. Classification (NCBI taxonomy): domain Eukaryota; kingdom Viridiplantae; phylum Streptophyta; class Magnoliopsida; order Solanales; family Solanaceae; genus Capsicum; species Capsicum annuum. The sequence goes on from NC_061115.1 coordinate 49,993,474, forward strand.
CAGTTAACTTTAAGGTCAGACCAGATATTAACAAAACCTTTCTCAGCCTCTACCCTAGTGGATCAGTCTATCATAGCCCGGTGGGTATACAGGAACTGTCCAGTTATGATATCTTAGGAAGTCAAGCTTTCAAATTTCAGTAGTAATATTAGTATGTGCAGAAGAGTAATGGGTGGGAATGATACCCAACCCGTCTTTACCTCAGTTCAAAGCTTGTACTTTAGTCATGACGATACCTATGCATGTTTTATGTCAGCTCCATGAACACAGATTATATTCACATACTTTCCATATATTTGTGTGCATTTCCAGTTCTTAGTATAAGGAGCTCTAGTTCACCCAGCAGTACGAATTATATTTTGTGAAATCATGAACTTCAAACTCAGGTCATGCAGCTCATAACTTCTGCACTTATGCCTTACAGTGTGTTTAGTCCCATTTACGATACCAATCATAGTCTCAGTTACAGTCCTAATTATAGTTTGTCTCAGTCCCAGTCTCAGTCGAGCAATCAAATCAGAAACTCCATTTAGTTTCAGGTTCGCTTGACCATAGCATTCAGTTATTAGTTATTTAATTATCAGTATTTTAGTACCTCAGTTTACAAACTATTTTAGAATCATATTATATGTTTGGCCTTCCATTCTCAAATAATACAATTTTCACGAATTCATGCTCAATTATCTCATGTTACTAAGTTAGTTCTTACCTTATATGAACAATGCTCTACAGTTTTAGTCCCTTTATTTAGATTAAGTACAGTTCAATCTTACATGCCCAGTATTCAACTATCAGTTATCCAATTAATAAGATAAGTTAGTTTATTTATGCATTCATGTACAGCACCCATGAGAATATTTTTCAGTAATCCCAGGTGAAGTGTCGTACTAAGGTGGAGAGTATAGTTAAGAATAAGTTTTCAGTATAAGTTAGTCTGTAAAGCCTGTAATTCAGTATTAGCAGTCAGACAGAAAAGTTTGTGCGGTGTGGTTTCCACCTTTCTATCTAGTCACCCTATCCGAATATCTCGTGAATGTAACTATTCTAAAATGGACCAACCAGGTAGCTGCGTGTTCAGCTTAGTTCATGTATCATGTCTTACTTTCATATCCTAGATATTTAGTCATGATTCAATTCATAGGTGTTTTATGTATCGCCCCAATTTTCCTTAGTATCTCAGCCAAGTCATCATTCTTCAGGGGACATAATGTCCCAAGAGGGAGATGCACTATAACCCTAAGCTTTCATGTCCTAAACCTCCTAGTTCTCTTCATGAAACAAATCCAGTTTAGAGTAGTAGGTACTCATAAGTTGACCCTCAAGTTCCAATCTCAGTTGTAAGCCACGTATTCAGAGGGCCTCAGTTCAGTTCATGATATTCAGTTCATGTACCACGTTCTAGTCTCAGTCATGTTCTCATGTTCCAATTTATGCATACTCCAAAAATGATCTTGAGTTCATCAATATTTTTTAATTTAAGTAACAGTTTTCCTTGAACTCATTCAGTTTCATGTTTAGATTTTCGTTACAAACTTGGTAGCAATTACCATTGCACAATCAGTCATATATTCATGGTTCAGTTCAGTCATGTATTCATGCATCAGATATGCATGTCCAGTATAATAAAATTAACTTATTAGTATTCCCAATTATGCATTCATGAATCATGTTCAGATGTGTCCTCATGCATTAGATATGCATGTTCAGTATGAAATTCAGTATGTCAGCAGTGATAATCAGATTAACATATTTCAGATGTTCATGTTTAGTAAGTAAGTTCATTCTACCAGTATTCTTTGCTTAGTCAGTCTCATTCAAGGATGAATGTTCCCAAGGGGGAGATAATGTAAGACCCCACAAAATTCTAATCTTAATTCCGTCCTTTAAGCTTGTTAAGGGGTCCCAGACTTAGAAAATTCTAGCTAAGTATTTAGACTTAGTGTTATTTTATCCTTTAAAAGTTGGCAATTTTATTTTGTGACCTTTATATCCCTTAAATATTGATATCTAGGTTGATTTATGATCAGGAATGTCCATAGGTGTTTTTCGGACAAGTTTCAGATTTTTTTATCTTTGTTTGAAGCTCATTTGGAAATCCAAAATAGTGGATCAACGCGATCTTTGCATGCCACATCAACTATTGTGTTGATGGATGTTTCCCTCCAGGTCCCAGCATTAATTTCAAGTGATTCAATACAGAATTGAAGCGGCGTGTTGGCTATCGTGTTGATGCCAATGATGCGGCACGTCGTACTGAGCGTCTATGGTACATTTTTAAGTCATTAAAAGACCGCGTCCTTAGGGGTATTTGGGTCTTTTTTCCCAACCTTCATCCCTTAAAAACACTAAATTCATCCCTAATTCACCAAAGAATACTCACTTTCTCTCAAAATCTCACAAGAACAAGCCTTAGGGTTTTTAATTCAAGATTCATATCTCAAGAATTCTACCATCAATCTCTCAGAACTCAGGCACTAAGGTATGTAAAGTGTTTATGCAAGGGTTTCTTCCTTCCTTGGAGTCCAAGAATCTTTTCTGAACTTCAAGTAATTGATTTTATGAATTCCATGTTTGGAATTAAAGAGTGCCCATGATTGCTATTCGGATTAAGTTCCTAATTCATGATTATATATATATATATGTATTTCATATGAAATTGGTCATTATGTGTGCAGATTCATGTGAATCCACGATAAACCCTTGAATTGTGAAATTAGAGTTGAATTATGATGCTCACTTGTTGTTCAATACTATGTGTATATATTATGCTCAACAAGTGCTTAATAAATTATCCATGTGAACTATTAAGAGAATGAAATCATGTTCAGTTAGCTTATGTGCAATTTATATTGTACAAGGGTTTGTCAAAATGCCCGAATGAATAAATAATGATCAAGTACTTAGCTAATATGCTTCAAGTTGTTCCGTGTCTATTAATTTGTGCTATCGAGTCCTGGGGGTACTTGTACCCAAAAATTTAGCTGATTATTTAGAGTCATGGTAAGTCATAGTATAGTAATAGTTACATCCCTATCAGTAGTACTGTCAGTCAGTTAAAGGACTTAGGAAAATTCAATAGTACTCATTAATCAGACTCAGTTCAGTATTTAATTCAAAACACGGTAGTATCAAGTTCAGAACTCAGTAAACTCAATTAGTTCACATACTTCAGTCAGTAATTAGTTTAGTACTAAGAGAACTCAGAATCAGCCTAGTTTAGTTCAGTAAAATCAGCTTAGTTCAGCTATACAGCACGATCAGTAAACAGTTCAGTCCAGCCTAGTATAGTCTAGAATTTGGTTCAATGTCTATTCAGTTGGGAGTAGGACTCATCACCGAGTGAACCCAAGGATGGGGACTTACCTGCCAGTAGAGAGTGAAATCCTTAGGAGAAATCCTTGCGTTCTAGAACTACGTAGCCAGTGTAGGTTGACATATCTCCCTATGAAACTAGGGTTGATATATAATATTTGAGTTTTCCTACCAGCGAGGGTTAACGGAAGAGATTTCTGCCAGAGAGGGCTAACTCACGGCTTGTCTTTACCCGTGGTACGGTATTAACACCCTCCAACTGGGGTTACAAGTTGTACCCCAAATAGTTAGAGAAGGGGCATATCGATTAGATAATTACCTCCTACAGTCTCAATTTCAGATTCAGTCTCAGTATAGAACTCAGTTCAGTCCTACAGATTCAGGACTGTCAGATACAGTCACTCATCTAAGTTTGAAACTCAGTATTATTCCAAAAAATTTAGGACTATCAGATACAGTCATTTAGATAATCAGTAATACAGTATTAGTAAACTTAGATATCAGTTATCAGTATATAGACTCAATACTCTGTATTATCACGATCTCAATTACAGTCTATGTATTCATGCATGCACTCTTATTCAATCATACTCATGTTATTAAGTTAGTATTGTGCATGTATATGAACCCATGCATTTCATCCTACCTCATTGAGTATACCAGTACATTCAAAGTACTGACGCATGCTTTTCTTTGTGCTATGTTGTCTTATATCATAGGTTCATACGCACGGGCTCCAGTGCACCCTTAACAGTTCAGGTTCTCAGCTTTCAGAGTAGTGGTGAGTCCTCATAGTTTGAGGACATACTTATTATTTATAGTAATTTAGTTTTATTTTAGTAGACGGATTTAGTTGGAAGCTTTTCCTATCAACTCCACAGTTCAGACTGTTAGAGGCTTTTTCAGACTAGAGTATTTTCAGACAGTTGTTCAGTTTTCAGTACTTATATTTAGTTTTGGTATTTTGATACCGCATTCAGATTTATTTACAAATTTAAAAATTATGGCATATGTTTCTGCCTATTTCCAAAATCATTACAGTATTTATTATACAGTTATTGCATCAGGTTCTAGTCATGGGTTAACTTGTGGTCCTTCGGGATTCTGAGCACCATGTAGCATCCGAGGTATAGAATCGGGGTGTTATAATATGTTAGGTGGGGTTTGGATCAATAAAAAAGTCGAAATAGCACTGCTACCAAATAAGTTGTCCCTCCCCGACTCGAGAGTCTGCTCGAGTAAGTCAATTTAGACACTTATCCCTATTAGGCTAAACTTAGTAGAACTGATACTTAGAATCAGGTTATCCCTATTAGTTTCCACTTTAGTTGCATCATATGCATTTGACTTAGGGGGAATCAACATATGGGCTGAGTCTATCTAGGATAGGTGACCCTCTTTATAATGACCAACATGTACATCCTACATACTGTTTGACATTTATTTGGAAGACCATCTGATTATTGACTGCCTTTAGGCAACTTGGTGAAATGCAAGAGAGTATTTTATCATAAAATTTAATGAATCCTTCTTTGAAAAAATTAAAAAATATATCTAGTTTTTAAGGTCTTCATGAACTATTAGTGGGATACGTAGGAAATCCTTCTCAGGATACGACCTTGTCTTTTAAAAATTATTCACAGATTTATTGAGGGATATTTTAAAAAATGACTATTTTCATTAATATTATTATTTTATCTTACTTTTTTTTCTTTCTTCTATCTTATCCTCAAATTTAATTTTTACACATATCTTAAGAGCCCTGAACCTTTAGGGGGAGCTAAGTTTTAATATATTAATAAAACTTGTAAATATATAGCTTAATAGTCCTGAATCTTTAGGGATCATGAGGCTAATATTTTACAAAATAAAAAATTTATATAAATCTTTACAGCCCTAAACCTTTAGGGGTCTTGAGGCTGAGTTTTGTATGACATATATTTCAAGAACTACGCACACCTGATTCTTATCTTAGTGAGATACGTAAGCAGCCTTTCATCGGTTCAGTGATCTTTAAAAAACGGTTGGCTTTCCTTCTACACAAAAAATAAAAGAGTTTTTATCCTTATATAAAAAGAAATTAATTAATTTTCGGAAATTAAAAGAAAATGTGTGTTTTTTATCATTATTAATAAAAAATATATTTCAAGAAAAAAAAAAAAGCAACCCTTATCGGGTTCGGTGATTTTTAAAAAAAAAAATTAAAAATTATGAACTCGACACATTTATTTTCTCCAAAATCAAAATAGTATTCAGGTGGTTAGTTTGTGGTTAAGTTGGCATCTTATCCATACAACACCAGGTCCAAAGATAAGACAACGACGCACAAAAAGAATGCAAAATCTAAGATAAGGTGGTATAGACTGTTAGAAATATAGAATAAGATGAGAAGTTAGAGAAAATATTAGAAACATGCAAGGATTATAAGATAAAAAGAGTGTATCTTACAAGGATTTGTACATGTTTCCCAATGTTCACTTGTGTCTAGGGTTAAAAACACCAAAGTTGGACAAATACAAGGGGAATAGGATCATTTAGGTCATTTGAAAAGGTTTTGTAATCAACTAAGATGAGCAAGGAAACAAAAACTAATGATAGCTTAGTTTGGAGAGAGTCTGGTGGGAATCGATAGTTTCAAAATGGTTCGGGATACTTTGGGGTTAAGAAGAAAAAATAATGAAGTAGCAATGACTGTGGAGTCTAAGGCTGACATGCAAATGAATGCCTAAGATGTCAAACTTGGCAAGTCAGAAGTCACGTCGCTCCCTATAAGAAGAGAGCTTTGGTAGTCTATTTTGTTTTCCTTTCTGTTACCCAAATTATTTTAGAGTTATAGTTCGGGATCTATCTTGTCTTATTTTTTTTATTTTTTTAATCATTTCTATTCAAATCCTTTTGTTTTTTTGGTCAATAAAATATTGTGTCCCTTTTAATTTTTTTATTTAATATATATAGTGTTTGTTCATCTTTTCTTTCTTCACATAGTTCTTTCTATGAAGATTCTAGTGATATGATATGAGTGATGAATTTTCACCATATCTTAAAACCTAATCTAATCTTGAAACATTCGACCAAGAAGATAGAGTTAAAAGGAAAAATCATATAAGAAAATAAGTAAAGTGATTAGGTATTTGGGGACCTAGTTACAGCCTCACTTGAATATATTAGGCAATCACTTTGCAAATAAAAAATGACTTGGTCTTCAATGAAAAGGTTCATCTTAAGCTTTTTGAATAAGATCAACCAGAGGATATATAGTTTCTATTTCCAGGAAAACCAAAAGGAAGTTAGCTCCCTAAAAAAACATGAGTCATCTTTATTAGGAAAGTACAGCACAAATGGACTGTATTTTTTATAAGCATGAAAGAAGTGACACACGTCCATATGCTTAGTGAAAGTCAGTGTTGAAAAAGATATGCATGATCTCATGTTTCACTCTCAGATTGTATGTTATGGACTTGCATTCGTAAGGATTGATATGACGAAGGCATTTTATTCTACTATCCAAATATTGTGTCATCCTTTGTTATTCCTTTTGAGCTTTAGTTTTATTTTCTTTCGTGCCCCTCTTTTGAAATAAAAATAGAGTATGAAAAATCCAAAGAAAAAAAAGTGCCAAGAAATAAAAATAGAGTCAAAAAATCTCAATAAGAGAAAAGTTGAAGAAAAGAAAAGAAAAAAAGGAGTAAAAAAATCAAGAAAAAAATAAGATGTCTGAACTACATTTGACTTGATTCTTGCTATGACAAGATACGTAGGCAGCCCTACTCTGGGGTTCGATCCAACCAAGTGAAAATTAAAGTTACCCAGTATGAAATAAAACTGGGGCAAAAATTATTTTTCTTAAAAGTTGATTCTAAAAGTTGTAGGGTTAACCAAATATCAGGTATATTTTTTTGCCTCATACCGCCTTTTTCTTCTAACCCTTTCCAAAGGTTAAGTTACACTCAAAGAAAGACCTTCATATCGATCTTTGAGAATGTCAAGGCTAAATATGTTTGAGTGCATGATGTTTCATACTTTAGGCATCGTTTTCCTTAAAAAAAAGAATTAAATAGAGGGATTCTTATTGTTGAAAACCTTTTTGGGAACCATAAAGCAACGGTGAGTTGAGAAAGAAATGAAAATGAGATAAGCTCATTGGCAAAAACCCATTGAGGTACCACCAGCTGAAGGAGGATTGTAATCTAGAGGGAGCATGTTCGAGAATGGCTCCATTTCAAACTCAATAAGTAGGTAAAATTTGGAATGTTAGTGTGAGTAGATCAGGTTGTTTAATTAAAAATGCATGTCATAATTGTTGGAATCGGCTACCACACTCAGATAAGTTTTTTGCTTTGACGTTTCGAAAAAAAGAGATGCCTATTGTCTTTTCCTTTTCTTTTATTATTTTTATTTTTATTTTTTTTATTTTTTATTTTTATATCATTGTTTCCAAATGAAAAATCATCATCATATTTTGCATATTTTTTAGTCGAATTCAAATTCAAGTCAAATGAGGAAGGACTTCAAAACTTTCTACCAATTCTTTCAATTGTACAAAGCAAGAAAAAGGGCTGACACAATGATAACATATTTTAAAATAAAGTAAGGTACTCAAGAATGCTTATGACCTGATAGTTTTGGACTCCTGGAAAGATTAAAGGTCTATTAGAAGTTGAACCCAGAGGCATCATGCAAGAAAACTATGATTTGAGTTGAGAGACTCAGTGGACAGAATTCGAGGTCAGAAGTACAACAAGTCAATGAATACTTATCAAGGATTGGAAAAGGAGTTGAGCATAGAAAGTGCAAGAGCGGTCACCTCAAAAGCCAAATGCCACAAACCAACTACCATATGTTTTAAAACTAACAATTTTTCTTTATTTGAAATAGAGATAGGATGTTGTTTTCACATTAAAGTTTTCAAATAAAGGATACAATTTCACACTTCTGTCAAAGAAAAAATCATGGTTACAGTACACGATGTTGGATCTCAGTTATGATAAATTTTATTCTTTAAGAGATGAACTTACCAAAGCTATTCCAGGCTTTGATTTATCCTTTCACTATATTTTATAAAACATTAAGAATCGATGACACACACAAATTTTTCCAATACAAATTGGGGCAAAAATATTTTATGAGTGTTGTATGTGAACTTTAATTTCTACTCAGGATCCTCCTGAAGAATGGGAATTTATTTATGCGCATGACCCTCCTAAAGAATAGGAATTTATTTTATGCTCAGGACCCTCCTGAAGAATGGGAATTTATTTATGCTCAGAACCCTCATGAAGAATGGGGATTTATTTTATGCTCAGGACCCTCCTGAAGAATGAAAATTTATTTTATGCTCAGGATCCTGAAGAATGGGAATTTATTATATGCTCAGGACCCTCCTAAAGAATGAAAATTTATTTATACTCAGGATCCTCTTGAAGAATGAAAATTTTATTTTATGCTCAGGACCCTCCTGAAGAATGGGAATTTATTTATGCTCATGACCCTCCTGAAGAATGGAAATTTATTTTATGATCAGGACCCTCCTGAAAAATGAGAATTTATTTATGCTTACAACCCTCTTGAAGAATAGAAAATTATTTTATCTCAAGACCCTCCTGAAGAATGGAAATTATTTATGCTCAGTACCCTCCTGAAGAATGGAAATTTATTTTATACTCAGGACCCTCCTGAAGAATGGGAATTCATTTTATTCTTAGGACCCTCCTGAAGAATAGGAATTTATTTTATGCTCACGACACTCCTGAAGAATGAGAATTTATTTATGCTCAGGACCCTCCTAAAGAATGAGAATTTATTTTTATGCTCAGCACTCTCCTGAAGAATAGGATGAAGATTCTCCTATAGTGATTAATCTTTTAGGTAATATTAATGTGTTAGTATGTTCGTGTTAGATTTGGTTTGTCTTATAGTATTATTATAAGTTGCTAAGCGTATATAGTATATTTGAAGCATGATTTAATTTTCATCTCATTTATAGTATGAATTATTCATAAAAGATCTAGTTTTAATGTCATTACTCATGCATCTAGGGTAAACCAATTCGTTCTTATTTCTTATACTCGTATAAATGTCCTTAAAATATGAAATATTTATAATGACCAGATTTGAAAAAATATTGGAGAAACTTACATAAATCCCTAAATCTTTAAATGATATTACATAAAATCCCGACTATTTTGTTAATTATATTTTATTCTAATTTTTTTAAATAGTGATACATATGTTAAGCAGTGATACATATAAAAAAGTGATACATTTGAAAGAAATCAGTTCTTTATTTAAGGAAGAAATGGATTTTCTCTAATTTCAACAACGCAAATCACGCCAAAACTGTTACAAGCGTTAGAAATGCTATGCTAGTTGACAAGAGCTCAAAATTGAAGCAACCCAAAATTTTTGATGCAAACCAGATTACAAACTCAATTTTTTGGAATTAGGGTAAAAAATAGATCTTCCTTCTTAATTTTCTGACTAACTTCAATGGAACTCGTGACTATTTTGTTGTATCATTCTGGTGAATGAATTTCAGAAACTAGGTACGATAACTATCGGATCGACGGTATTGTAATTCATGAAAAAACATCATACCATGATTTAATGGACACCATATCAATTCAATTGAAAATTGACGTATCTCTGAAAAGAATTCATGCAAAATATGTTATTCAAGGCAATTCATCAGCGTTGGAGATTCATAATGATATGGCTGTGAAACTTTTGTTTTAGATTTTGAAATAGGAAATTATATTCGAAAAGTATCCATTGTGTATTACAACGAATGATATTGTAATTTATAGTGATGATTTCGACGTGGATGATATGGCAATTGAGTGTTATGATATTATTGAGTCATCTGAACTTGTTGTAGCTGTAGTTGGTAACATTGAATATCTGTCAGTTGTTTATATGGATGGTGAACAAGTAATAAGTGATTGTTATAACGGTGTAGTAATGGTGAAGAAAATGTATGAAAACAAACTACTCTTGTATTGGTAATGCGTAAATATACAATCAAGCGCAGGTTTAATTTCAAAGCTGAGAGATATGAAAAATAGAGGTTTGATTTTAGGTTTTTAACGTCAATTTCTAATTTAATTCGCAATTGATACATCTGGAATTTTTAGTGATACATTTGCATAATTTGCACAGAATTGTGTTGAAATGTAGATTTAGATATTGTTTGTTGTAATATGTAATTCATATAAAAACTTATTTACTGTGAATTATGGTGTTTTTGGATAACGCATAACCATTTTGTAAGGTGATTCATAAGAATGATACATTTATTATATTATATTTTTAAAATGGTGATTCATATGGTAGATGGTGTTATTGTGTCAGAAAAAATGGTGATACATTTTATCTAAGTTTACTAACGCATAACAACTATAGTCTGATTCATTTGAATGATAAATATATGACCATTATAATTGATAAATAGTAATTCATATGGTAACGCATAACAATGTTTGTGGTTTATAGAGTAAAAGTGATTCATATGCATGATACATATGTCATTATTTTTTTGTTAAATGGTGATTCATATAATAACATATTAATGAACTTCATATTTATGATACATTTTATTGGCATTTATTTCAGTTATGTCTTGCTTTGCAAATATCCTGAATGTAGTTGGTTATTCAAGGCGTCATATAAGCTAGGTACTGATACATTCATAGTACGTACTTTTAATGATGAACACACCTGTCCATTAATGGACAGAGTTTTTGAGCAGCAGCATGCAACAATTTCTTTTGTAGCTGGAATAATAACTCCAAAGTTGTTAAACCATAAAAGAATAATCACCCCAAGTGAAATTATTGAAGATATAAAAAGGGAACTTGATTTGGACATAGATTACATGAAGGTGTGGCATGCTAAATAATGTGCTTTAAAGATATTGAGAGGATGACCAGCAGACGGATATAAGAAAATGCCTTCCTATGTATACATGTTGAATTTTGTTTATCCCAATTCATATGTAAGGATGCATAAGTCTTCGGATAATCAGTTCATGTATCTATTCGTAGCACTACATCTTTTTATTAGGGGATTTGAGTATTGTACGCCTGCTGTAGTAGTATAAAGATGACACATGAGTAGACCATATAAGGGAACATTTATTTCATCTAGCACACTTGATGGAGCAGGTATTGCATGTAGTGATTATTTTATATTTTTCTAGAAAATGATGATAATTGTTATATAAATTAGACCTAATGATTGGTTGATGTTATGTGCCAGGTCATTTATTGCCGCTTGTGTATAGGGTTGTAGATTCTGAGAATGATTCCTCCTGGACATTGTTTTTCCAGCAATTTAAGTGTGCTTTCGGGGAGAGTGATAATATGTGTGTTGTCTCTGATAGACATGAAAGCATAATCAAGGCTATTAGTGTGGTGTGTCCATGTATACCACATTTTACCTATGTTTGGCATCTTTGGAATAATGTCTGCAAGAATTATAGAAAGAGTAAGGACAAGATGACCAACAAGCTTTTTTCCATGGCTAAAGTGTACAAGTTGGATGATTTTGATGAGCTTATATGTAAAGTAAGAAAGATTGACAATAGAGTAAAGGTATATCTAAAAAATGTTGTATTTCAAAAGTTGTCAGGAGTTCATGCTTCAATAAATAGGGGGAGGATGATGACTTCCAACATTGCAGAATGTATCAACTCTCATCTAGTTAAGGCATGTGAACTGCCAATTTTAGATTTTCCTGAACAGGTCAAAATCTTATTTGGTGCGTGGAACTACAAAATTAGAGATCGGTCTAACTTTCTTGCTAAAAACCCATTCGGAGGTAAGTTTCAACAAATTCTTCAATTGAACGAAGCAAAGTCATCGCGTATGATGGTAAGTTATTTAATATTTATCATCCTTTAAGTAATTTGATTTGCAGATTATTTTAACTTTCGGATAACATATGTATCAAAGTGATACATTTGGAACTCATATTTATCATTTTGTTACACCTGTACAAATATGCCTCCACTTGAAATCTCATTATTTATATTTAATTGATCTGTAATATTTGTAATTCATATATTACGTCGACTAACATAACTCTTTATGAAAAAATATTTTCAAATTAGGGAATCAACTAACTACATATACGGTGTGTATGAAGAATGAAGAAAATACACTGTTTGGTTGGATAATAGAACATGCAACTGTGGTAGATTTCTGCTTGATGAGATACCATGCACGCATGCTATTATTATTTTGAAAAGCAAACATATAAAGGAAATGAAGCCATACTGTTCTGATTACTACAAAAAGGAGACATTAGTCAAAACTTATGAAATGCTATCATATCCAATGCCTGATAAACGAGATTGACATGTACCAAAGGAGGTGTTAGAAGATGTGGTTTTGCCCCCAAAATATAAATGCCCACCAGGAATACCCCATAAAGGAAGACAAAAGAAAAGTAGCAAAAGGTTTTCATCAACCTCAAATCGTTGTGGCAACTGTGAGTATGAAGGTCATAACAGACTCACTTGCAACCACTTTCTATTGGAGATGTGACATTTTCTTTGAAGTTGAGTCAGATTTATTTACTTAGTTCAATGTTCTGAATTCAATAATTTGAGTTAAAAACTCAAAAATATATTGTTTGAGATATTTTTTTACAATGGAAAATTAAACGTTGTTTTCAAATTAATGTTTTTAATTCGTTAGTAGTATTCTTTGATACAGATATGTTAGAGTTCATGATAGTTATGTGATTAATACAACCCATCCCTTTTACATTATTTATATATTTCATCAGGTGAGGAATGTTAGTGTTACATTTCCAACATGAAATTACAAAGTAATACATCTTAAAAAATTTAATATTGTTATATGATTCATATCAATCGTTCATGAAATTTATGTAAATCATATTAAACTCAACAGGTCAATTGGTTATACATTTTCATCGTAATGTTGACAATTGATACATATGAAAAATTTTAATAATATTATATGATTCATATTAACCGTTCATTAAATTTGTGTGATTCATAGTAGTAATTAAACTCAATAGGTAAATTGGTTATACATATGCAACATATTGTTTTTAGTTGATACATATTAAAAATTTTAATACTGTTACATGATTCATATTAACTATTCGTGAAAGTTATGTGATTCATATTAGCAATTAAAGTCAACAGGTTAATTGGTGATACATTTTCAACATATTATTTTCAGTTGATACATATTAAAAATTTTAACACCGTTATATGACTCATATTAACTAATAATGAAAGTTATGTTATTCATATTAGTGATGTGTGATTTATTGTAAAGGCTATTAAATACAATTGGAATGTTGGTGATACATCTACAATAAACTGTTACTAGTGATTCATATTAGACCATCTGTGATTGTTAATTATTATGCTACTTATCAATTGTAAGACGCTTGAAATGCAACTCTAATTATCGCCAATTCAAGATTCCATATACCAAAAATAGATAACTTTCACTGTCTTGGTTGGTTTATGAAACATTAAATGTCGTGACACTAAAAACATAAAACACGTTGCCTTGAAATATCCAGAAATCCCCAAATGTAAGAAATAAAATATCCATAAATCAACAAACATAAGAAACCAATATCCTTATGTTACACAACAAATTCTAGATAACTACTATTCAACATGAATCATCTCTGTATCCTCGGGTGGAATGAAGGAGCGTTTAGGCCTCGACGGATCCTAATTGTCACTAACATATCCAGTGCATGCCTTATTCACACCATAGTCCTATAACAAAGATGCGTATCTTGTATGATGATTTTCTGGATCAAACTCTGTAGAAGGTATTTGATGTCCATCACTTAAATATTCAGCATATGCCACTACAAAACAAACGACAATCCCTGAAAAATAAAACAGTAGGTATTTTATGGGTTGTTGTGAGCTCTTATGTAAACAGAATATATTTAAAAAAATAAAAGATACTTACAATGTGCCACTTGATTATTGCACAATCCAATCAACAATCTGAACGTCAAATGGATGCTGGTCTGTCTTTTTCTTGTATGCATAGTAGTGACCAGTCTGTGCACTCTTTTTTTCAAAAAAATTAGATATTGTCAAATATGTTGACAATATTTCAGAAAAATCTTTTATCTCATCAGCATGACCTCTATGACCTTTCAGTGAGTCATACACATGAATATATCTTTCCTTGAGTACTATGACTGCCAACATCCAGTGAAATAACCCCTTACAATTTATTGGCACATATACCTCGCCAATCAAATTCCATGGAATACCAGCTGTAATGCATAGGCCTTGAATAATCTCACAAATTGATCTCTCTACCGTATCCACTTTCATTGAACAAATATTTTTGGCCTACGAGCTAAGATTAATCTCAGATTTACTTAGGTGATAATGAGTGTATATGTCAAGGATGTAGTTCTTGAATATGTAATTCATAGTGGTATATCTATATTCACTGGTTGTGCACAATTTTGCTTTCTTTCTACGATAGTAGAATACCACATCGATGTGCTATAATAGAAAATTAAAATATGTAAGAACATGTGATTCATATAAGCCATGAATATGACAAAGTGAAATCCCGTTGATGCTTATGAATTTATAACAGCATAGTATATGAATAATACGTATTACATATTAGTTCTTATGGTGGCATGTTTTACATATGTATCACGGTGATACATACGAGTACCAGATGTATCACTTTGATACATCTAGTACCATAAAAGGTAAATTAGACTGCAAACATCAATTTGGTTGGGTCATGTTATAAAAATCATTTTGTGCTTAAATTATAAAAATCAATAAAACTATTATTTTCTATATATATTTCTCTAATGCATACCTCATCATTCCGACATTTACTTGATTGGTTCATGTCATAAAACCAATTATTTTCACTGAGTGTGCAACTACAAAATGAAGCTTTGGTTTTAGGTCAGCGTATTTGGTCGTGTAGTGCTCATATTTCCCTTTCCTAAAAGAAAAATATGATTTTAATCAGTATTAAGAGTAATACATATATATGATATTATGAAAGGTGATTCATCAATCTTACCTACTAGCTTGTGTTCTGTATAGTCTAACTGACATCCAAAGAGAGAACTTACAGAAGAGCTCTTCAGCATATGGTCCATAAATGTTATGACCTTCAAATGGGTAGCTCAACTTTTTGCACGACTGGATGACTTCTTTATCTTTTGACCCAGAATCAAAAACATTGACAAATGATGACTGATATAGTTTTGAAGGATGCCTATTTCTCTTTGCAGGTTTCTTCCTAACATATGACAAATTAGTCTTTGATATGCCTAAATTACACCTCTCTAATGATAGTATAAGCGGTTGTTGTCAAATATAGAACCCAACTAGGTTGGGTGTCGAAGCCCACCGGGAATACTGAGTTCACTAAGTATTGTGATTGTTATTTGACTGTTGATCAAAGGTTCCTGAATAAGAGGGGTTTTGACTTATAAATTGTGTTCTAAGTGATTGTAACAGAGTTGTTCCAACTAATGATTCTTTCTACTAGTAGTAATTAAATGATATTAAACAAACAAAATTTATGGATACCAAGATATTGAAACAGTTAGGGTTGTGAATCCCTTTTGAGTTCGACTCAATAACTTCAATAGCAAAAATAGCTGAATTCTAGTACTTACCCATTAATTTCTCAACCTTAATAGATAGTTTATCCTTTAACTCTCCCAACTTAAAGAATATATTGATTATTCAACCACTTTTCTCATACAGGTTAATCCTTGTTAAGGCATTCTCCATTAATCGAAAGATTTAGGTCTCTAGATTTCATGTAAACTCTTTCTTTTCCCAACAAATACTTTTCTGTTTGAACAAGCGATTGTTCTTGGGTTCACTTTTCAAGTTTGCAACCAAGAAAAGTTATTAGAGTAAAGAAGAGTTTATGCAACATCAATTATCTACATAAACTCAATTGGAATCACAACCAATATCAGTTGCTTAAATCAAGGCTCCCATAACCCTAGTTTGGGAGCTTAGCCACTCATCTCTATAGAAGAAAGAGAAAGAATACTTGTATTATTCATAAATAAATTCAAAGTTCACTTACAAAGGTTACAAGAATCAATTGTTGAATCTTTAATAGCTATGGAATGATTAGATCCACAAACTTCATTTGATTCACAGATTTTTACTTTTTAGAGAGCTTCAAAGATGAAAAATTAAGGTAAAACAATCTCCAAGAATCATAATATCCTTAATAAAACCCTAGCTAGGTATTTAAATGCTCCCAGGTTTCGAAAGTTTAAAATTTAAAACTAAGAAAACACTGCATCAAAATTAATGGTCCATCTGACGGTCTAATAGGAATCTGACGGTCCGTCACATGGACCCTCACTGAGTGCCCCAGGATATAATGGTTTCCTTAAGCTTGATGGCTACCTTGGTGGACCATCGATGGTTCGACGGTCCTTCGCATGATTCATCGCTCAGGCTTCTAAAATCTTGCATTCTGCTTAAGCCGGACAGCTACCTTGGCGATCGTCGATAGTTTGATGGTCCGTCGCATGGCCCGTCGCTCAGGCTTCTGAAAATCTTACATTTTGTTTAAGTCTGAGGGCCAAGCTGGTGGTCCACCACAGCTTAAAAATCCACTACTTGGGCTGTCGCATGGGTATTCCAGCTGAAACCATCTGTTTAGCTCTGACGGTCCACCTGGTGGTCCATCACATAACTGACGGTCTGCGATTTGGGCCGTCATTGACCTTTTTCTATTGTTTTTCCTGAGTTTTCTCCTTCAACTGACTCCTCAACCTGAAATCACTTAAATCCACTATTAAATACAACTTTATCTACTTGAAAACACACAATTTTCCCGAGAAAAAGACACAAAATGTTCCATCAAAAGCCATAACATCAACACCCTCAACTTAGGATAATTGCTTGTCCTCAAGAAACTCAGCACTAATATAAGGAATAAAATGATAGGCATTCAACTTGCTAAACCATTTTTCACACAACCATTCACTTATCCTCCTACTTATATGCCTCAACATATCAGAGTCCATAACTGGCATTATTTCACAATAAATACATATACACAAACATGGATAAAAGAATCTACAGGGATCAGCCAAATTAAGTGTGACTCAGATTGCCCGTACAGTCAAGGAAATCCACCACTCATTTTATTTTGTGGATACAAATCAGAACTCCCACACACTTCAAGAAAGTTACAAAAATATTATGCATGCCCATAGGCTTGCCCTTATCATCTAATGCTCCCTTATAGTTGATTCACCAAGATCAAATTGGTCTTTCTCAGGCTTGTAATGAGGCTTCGGGGTTAGGTAAGGTAGGACTGCCAGGAAAAAGTGACTCAATACTAGGATTTAACTCTCTTTGCCCTCAAGCTCTACCTACCAATACCATTTCTAAACTAGCTCATTCACCCTTTTCTCATTTATTTACACTTTACCATAACAACCCCTCCTCCCCCCTCTTTTTTTAATATATATATATACACAAGCATCAGCCACCCTCAAATTATGTTGATGCAATCTGTCAAGGTACACAGTGTCTTGGATTGACCAGGGCCGGATGCTCTAAACCATGCTCTAAACCAACTTTCCCTTAGATAGCTAATAGATTTGACATTAGCCACCCTCAACTTAGGTGTTTTGCCTAAGTTTAGGTTTATAATGCCCACTATTGGGTCAGGTCCAGAGCTAAGTGTTCACAACTTAAAGAGAGTTAACTAGAGTGATTGGTGATGAAGAAAAGGAATTAACAAAGGCTCAAAGAAGGGTTCAAAAGTGGAAAATTATTTTTGGTAGGGTTAATTATTTTGGCTAAGTGGACTAAAATCACAAGGCGGCCTGCTATCATTTCTTATTTCATCAACTAAAACACAACATCAATTAAACCAGGTAAGTTCTAGGTACTACACTAAGTAAGAACTAATACAAATACTCGCACACACAGGTAACTGAGTCATACTCATTCTACTATTCCTAAGATTTACATCACATTTCATGCTCATTTTACAAGTTAATGTCGACTATAGATTTACTAACAATTGATAACATATACTAGAAGACAAAAGTAAACAGTCATATAAACATAATTATAGGTGCTAACAGAAATGGAAATTTTATTTCATGGACCAACATTAACAATAGAACAAGATTTAAGAAAGTAAAAATGCAAGCCTAAAGGTAATCCTAGAAAAGAAAAGAAAATGTGAACTTAAAATGCGAACTTAAACATAATCCTAGAAATGTCGATTCTCCTAGATAGCACATGGGAGACAAAGAATACGACAACACAATCCCCCAAGGTACAAGTACCCCACACCCCACAAAAAAATATATGCATTGCCCTCAAAGCATCAATTAAAGGTACAAAGGAGTGGGTGTACTTGTATTGCCTCTTGTTCATCTGAGGCATCTGTGAAGTGTGGTGAGGCTCCAGCATCCTCACCTGGTGCAATGTTGACCCCATAGTGGTGGGGTACTTGTAACACCCCGTATTCAAGTACGTGTATTGGCGTATTCAAGTACGTGTATTGGTCTTATTCATATGGAATTAATTTTTTTATTTTATTTATATCAGAATTTTCCCGTCGATGGTTCCATGCGAAGGTTATTGAATAGAATTTCCAACAATATAAATATTTTCAAAAACAGATACGTTTCGGATATAATCGAGCACATTCGAAACTATAAAACGGTGGTCAGGATATTTGAGAATAGTAAATGTGCAGGAAAATTTCCTGCACACAAACTACTGAGGCCAGCCGAATTTTTTGGTCAACTTCAAATAATCATAACTCCCTTAATATAATGAACTGGGAGAGATATAACCTATGAAAACAAAGATCTTTGAGTCTTCTTTCTAATTCAATTGGTTTCATCAAAATCCAACTTCTGAGTAAGGAGTTATACTCGTTTTACTTCAGCCTATCAAAACATATTTTTAGGGTCACCTTCAAACAACCATAACTTCTTGTACAGGACGAACTGGGTGGCCTAATTTATATGAAATGAAATCCATTTGAATTATCCTTCCAACAATACTAATTTCACCCAAATCCAATATCGGAGCAAAGAGTTATGGTCCATCTACTTTAGCTTATCAAAACAGTCCACCAAAGGACAAATTTGACATTATTTAAATTTTAAAGGCATTTTAGTTATTTCCTATTAGATTATGGACGGGAATATGTGTATATATACATATATATGAGTTCAAAAACTCATTTTCATCATCAATCATTGAGGAAGAACAAACTCGAGCCAAATTTGACCTTTAAATTACTTTTGATTCAACCGTAGAAATTCCAAAGTAATCTGATAACTGTGTTTGTCATCTCGAGAGCTTCAAACGGCACTTATTATTTATGCAAACAGGATTGCATAATCAAGAGGAGAATTCAAAGGTATGAATATTTTTTTCCTTTGTTCTTTTCCATATGTATATGTGTGATAGAGGATTATATGTATTGGTTCTTATTGAAAGGTGATGGAAATAGGGTTATGGATTATGTGGCATGGTTTGGTTGTATTGAATTATGGAAGGTGGATATGGTAATTGAGTTATGGAAGGTGGATATGGTGATATACTATTGAATTGATGATTATTTATGTCTATGGCTCAATTTGGTTTAATGGATTGGTTGGAAGGATAAATGAATCCAAACTTGATATTGGAGGATGTTGTATGAATATGCATGGCATGTGACTGTAATCGGAGTATAAGAGGGTTAAAGTGACACCATTTATGGTGTAATTAAGGCTTACTACTTAACCAATAGCTAAATGAATTCAAATAATTGAATTGTGACGTTTGGTTGCTAATACTAGATTGCTATATATGTTCATTGTAGATAAGTAATCCAAAAAGATGGGAAGTCCATTTTGGACTAGTATTGAAGGTTGACAGTTAGGTATGTAAAGCATACTCTATACCATATCTTTGGTATGAAAGTGAACAATTGTTATATTAAGAAAGTTTCCAAAGTTATTCAATAACATGTGATCCATAATGGTTTTGTATGATGTCGTACGTTACCCATGAACTTGTTTCCATCCTACAAGATATCAAGACATTCCAATACTTACTTGTCTTCCAAATCTTACATGTTTATTGCACTAATGATTGTCAGAAGGTATCCGGTTACTCAAACAAGATCCATGTGCTATTAATGACTCCAAAACATCTCATTGATATACCAATAAGTTCCTACTTCATTGTTATGGCGTTGATGACTCCAAAATACTTCATTGATGTGCCAATGAGTTCTTACTTTATTTTTATTGCATTGATGGTCTATTTATATGTCTCTTATTGATGTATCATTGTTTCAAAGTATCAAAAATGTGGTGGCGACCAAAATAGGAAACTCAAAGATTAATTGAACTAAGTGATGGTAGTTCTCTCTTATCGGGTAGTATTCCAAGGGCATAAGCCTATCATAGGTCGATCCCTATTTATGTGTTTATAGGTGGTATCCCAGGGTCATAAGCCTATCATGGGTCAATCCCAGTTGATATGTACTGGAGGCAGCCTAATGGTCACAGTACAGTACAATAATGATTACAAAGATGATAAGAACGAAAGTAAAGTGATTGAATAAATACAATGTACAGGTTGTCATAAGTTCTAATAAGTGTGATCCGCTCCTATTACGATTTATTCACTTGTTTCTGATTTTTATTGAACTCCTATATAATATGTGATTATTTACAGCTTTACATACTCAGTACATATTTCCTACTGATGTCCCCTACGGGGGGCCTGCATTTCATGCTGCAGGCACAGGTACCTCAGCTCATACACCGCACAAGTAGGAGCCAGGATATCCAGCTGCATTTGGTGAGCTCCAATTTGCTTTGGGGCTTTTCGTGTCATATCCAGTCACTTTTGGTATTGTATAGAATTTAATTATATGGCAGGGTGTGTCCCGACCTTAGTTAAACTCTGTGTATTATCTAGAGGCTTTGTAGACCTAATGTACAGTCAAGGTGGTGTTTTGTTAATAGACGTGATGGCTCTAACGGCCAAGTATTGTATATACATATATATGTGTGCTCGAGCTTATACAGGTGATTATTTCCTTTTATATGCT